>NC_142802.1:11287451-11431721 GCF_049724085.1 Artemia sp. Qi Xiang Cuo | reverse complement strand
TGATATGTCATGACGATTTCATTCTTTAAAAAAAAAATTCACGAAATTCCGAGTCAATACAAACTAATTTTTGCCTAAAAAAAAAGAAAAAATTAATTAGATATACTTCTTCAGTAAAAATCACGTTTTTACTTCTTCAGTAAAAAGTCAATGCCTCTGTAATTACCCCCCTTACTCTTATTAGATAAAAAAAAATTAACTGAAAGTAAGGAGCTACATTAAAACTTACAACAAACAGAAATTATTCCGTATATGAAAGGGACGGTCCCCTCCTCAATGCCTCGCTCTTTACGCTAAATTTTTCTATTGTTTTAAAAAATAAAGTTATGAGACACAGTCAAACTTTAGCGTAAAGAGCGAGGCGTTGAGGAGTTATCAGCCCCTTTCATATACGGAATAATTTCTGTTTGTTTTAAGTTTTAATGTCGGTCCTTACTTTGAGTTAAAAAAAACTTATTTTTTTATTTAATTTCTGAACGTTTTTGAATTAATGCAGCTTTGATTGTGGCTAACCGCACATGAATAATTATAACGAAATTTGCATATTAATTTTACCTTTTTTTGGCTAAATGGTTTACTCGAAACGTAACTTGCGCATTAACTTACGCAACAAACTTCTATATTCGTATATTCTTATTACGTATATTAGGGGGTTCGCCCCCTAGTCAATACCTCGCTCTTTATGCTAAAGTTCAAATTTTGTTCCAATTCTATAAGAATGACCCATTACTCACAAAGGCCGTTAACTAGAATAAATAGCTCTGATGAAAGTACAAAAAAACTTTAGCGTAAAGAGCGAGGTAATGACTAGGGTATGAACCCAATCATATACGTAATAATTTCTATCCGTTGAAAATTTTGATGTTGCTCCTTACTTTCAGTTGATTTTTTTATTTAATTTCTGATCGTTTTTTAAATAATACTGGGGAAATCCGGCGTCCCCTTCATAGCAATGACACTTCCCCCATGAAAACTTCCTCCATGGAAAGATCTTCCCACGTAACACCCGTCCCCCCTCCCATCCCCAACTGCCAGAAAAAATCCCTCCTAAAAACTTCTGTATACTTCCCGATAACCAATACCATGTGCAAACATTGGGCAAAGTTCGTAACTTGTAGACCTTCCCCCGGGGACTGTGGGGGATTAAGTCATCCTCAAAGACATAGTTACTGTATTTTTTTACCATGCTGAACAAAATAGCTATCTCAAAATTTTGATCGGGTGACTTTGGGAAAAAATGAGCGTAGGAGGGGGCCTAGTTGCCCTCCATTTTTTGGTCACTTAAAAAGAGCACTAGAAATTTTAAGTTCAGTTTAAATGCGCCCTCCCAAGATGTTTTGGGACCACTGGGTCGATACAATCACCCCTGGAATAAAAAAACACACAAACGAACAAAAAAACAAATAAACACGCGTCCGTGATCTTTCTTCTGGCAAAAAAATACAAAATTCCACATTTTTGCAGACAGGAGCTTAAAACTTCTGTAGTAGGGTTCTCTGATACACTTAATCTGACGGTGTGATTTTCATTAAAGTTCTATCACTTTTATGGAGTATTTCCCCTTTTTTTGAAAACAAGGCAAATTTTCTCAGGACCATAACTTTTGATAGGTAATACTAAACTTGATGAAACTAATATATTTGAAATTCGCATAAAAATCTTATTCTTTTGATGTATCTATTGATATAAAAGTTCCGTTTTTTAGAGTTTCGGTTACTATTGAGTCGGCTCGCTCCTTACTTACAGTTCGTTACCACGAACTGTTTGATTACCTTTCCTATTACTGGTATGGATAAGTGCTGGATGCTAAGGATCGAAGAGAAAGATACCAGTAGAAACTTTCAGTCGTGATGTTCAAGTATAATATTAGGAATATGGCTTAATGGAAGCTACTGGTTGCAGCTAACCAGTTAAACAATGTGGGTTGATCCCATTCACAATGTGCACTATTAGGGAGTGGTTTGGGTAGATTGGGTATGACTTTTGGTGAGCATTTTCAAATTGACAAAGAAATAGTACAACCCATTTCCTCTCAGGTTAGGAACAAGTGGGAAAAGTTCAAAAGCCCAGCGTATTTCAACCTACACGGATGATTATTAGCACAAAAGCGAAGAATTATGGATACTGCAATAACAAGAGAATGGTATAGTACAAAAAAAAGAGACAAAGCCGTCATTGAAGGATGACGTAAAGAATACAGGTTGATTATAAGGTGCCAATATGGGTCTTTATGAACCTATTGCGATCCTTATCAGTAAGTGGGCAATCAAGTAGTGGCTTAGATGGTACGGTTGTCTTCTGGATGAAAAAAAGTCTACTAATAATTGCTTTTCTAGGGAATAAGAGAAATGCGGAATGATGATGATGAGATTACATCTCATGTCATCTGGATATGTTTTAATGTGACTACATTTAAACCCCGGTGCCGCGCCGATGAGGGAAGACCGGCGACGGTGGGGCCAAAAACAGCGCGCCCCGCCGCGCCACCGGTAAGACGTCAGCGGCACGCCGCCGGTAAGATGTCGGCGGCGCACCGCCGGCGCCATCAATGTTGACTGCAGACATTAATGTTTTTATCAGTCTTTCTCAAAATTAGTAGTTTTTTTCATCGAGCATTACTGCATATAAAACTTCAAATACCGTATCAAAAAATTCGTCAGTTATCTGGGTAAAAACTTTGAATATAACTTTGAACTTAGAAGCTTAATTTTTTCATAATGTCCTTTGCCTATATCTGTTTTGTCACCTTTAAAACATTTGAAATGGGCGACTTTGATATTGATTTTTTTTGGCTCTTTTGGATTCCAAAGAAGCCTTATTGTATTAAAAACTGGTTTTTAATAACAATTTAAAAAAATGCATTTTAGAGTTTTTTTGGCTTTTTTATAGAATATATGCCATGTAGACTAAGACTGAACTGCTGCTTTTTCATTGCTTTTGGCTGTTCTTTTGGATATTATTCATTTTTCTTTTGAGGATTCATTCCAAATTATAAACTGATAAATACCTAACATCTGTCAATTTATAAACTGCATCTAAAAGGAGTAAATTTATCAAATTGAAAAATACATGATGAACACTTCATGTGAGAACACTTCAATTACAATGACACAAAAAACACTTAATAGTTTATTCGCTATGAAGAAAAATGAAGTGCCAGATATTTTCTTAGGTAAAAAATGAAAAGCTCATCCGTTTTAAGTGGAATTAAATGAAATAATATGCAGACTGAAATAGCTCCAAGAAGGTGTTGAAATTTTCATCCTAGTTCGTCACTTTTAATCCAAGTAAAATGTTAGGACACTTAGTATCAGTTATTGAGTTTATGCTTTGATTTCCAAATGCTCACAAGAATTACCAAATTTAAGAAAGTCGCAACAATAAGTCACCTGTGGTCAAAATACACAAAGACTCCTCTTTGATCCCCACCCAGGTTCAAAGCTTCTGCTATGGTCATTTCCATGGAAATCCCCAAAGAGTTTCTTTTTAAAATAGTTTTCAAGCGTAGTTAGGCATATTTAGACTTTTTTGCTTTTCTTGAAAGTTTTGAAAAAGGTGTTATAATATTCCAAATGTTACATTTGTGCATATTTTTGGTAATCATTTGTGGGGTGATCGAATTTTCTAAACCACTGTATACGTAAACCACTGTATACGTAAGAACGTTGCAACATCTAGTACCCTGAGGTCATAAGACTTCAAAGGCTCCTCCTTGAACCTGCCAAATTGAAAGCTTTTATTATGACCTGGCCTTTTAATGTAACTTGGGCACTGGACCAAGGGCGCCATTGTTACTCGAGCGCAATATTAGGTGGGAATGTCAATATCACTTTCGTCACAGCAATTCATTTTAGTGTGAATCTGCCTGGTATTTACGAATGAATGTTTTCAAAGTAAACCCATTTCATCAATAAGAAAAAAAAACGGATTGGACGCATATGTCCCTTTCTCTTTGAACGATAAAACCATGCAAGTACTGTATCAACTTTTACTAATGAAAATCGTGTCAATATTGTCAACTTTTCAACA
This sequence comes from Artemia sp. Qi Xiang Cuo, assembly GCF_049724085.1. NCBI lineage: Eukaryota > Metazoa > Arthropoda > Branchiopoda > Anostraca > Artemiidae > Artemia > Artemia sp. Qi Xiang Cuo. The sequence goes on along the minus strand of NC_142802.1, from coordinate 11,427,692 downwards.
TTAAGGCATCCCTGCTTTCAATAAAAAAAATCAAGGAAATATCACTTAAACGTAATAGATCCCTAGGCCCCCCCCTTCTGGATGCCCTTTTGATAGGATGCCATCTCTGCTTTAAATAAAAAAAATAATTAACTTATTGGCACCCCTGCTAAAACAAAAATCGAGGTATTATCATTTAAATATGATAGCTCAATACCCCCTCCCCCCCCCTCTGGATTCCACCTTGATAGGATGCCGTCTCTGCTTTAAATTTAAAAAATCAACTTTTTGGGATCCCTGCTTTCAATAAATAAAATTTCGAGCTATTATCATTTAAATATAATGCATCCCTACCCCCCCCCCCCATCTGGATACCTTCTTGATAGGATACCGTCTCAGCTTTCATTAGAAACATAATTTACTTAATAATTAACTAGGTCACTATATGGTTCAAACGAACCTGCAAAATAACGTTAAACAGCTTAGTGTTCCTTGAAAAAAAAATTGAGGGTATGAGTAAATGGGTACAAAGACAACAAAAAAAATGTCGAAATTATTCAGATATACCTCAAATTATTGTGAAAATGAGCTATAGATTCACCATGGCATTCCATAAGATCCAAAGAATCTAATTAAAAGGGAGCACACACAAAAGCCAAATCAGGCCAGTAGCCTATGAGAAATCACAAAATACCCAAGACAATGAACAAGTCTTAATGGGGGACCCTGGGTCTATCAAAATATTTCAATGGTTTCCCAGGGAATTTGATATTATTTTCTTCTGTCTCCACTTTAAATGAAAAAAATAATTATCTTTTTGGCATCCCTGCTTTCAATAAAAAAAAATGAAAGTATTATCATTTAAAAATAGTAGTCCCCTATCCCCCCCTATAGGCAATAATTTACAAGTTATTTATGAATCATAATTTTTGGGGTAACTTCCGGTTCAATCTTAGTTCCCCAACCTTGTACATAGCTTAGTCTATAGCTAAATTTTGTCTCAATCGAAGGTTGTTTTTTTTTGGGGGGGGGGGAGGGGGTAAAAATGTTCCAGAAATAAGATTGTATTTTCTATCAGGCATTCAATAATTGAGCATTAAACATTAAGAAAATCTTATCTAAAAATAGCAAGAAAAAAACATCGGCAAACTTGCGCTGCAGCAGCAGAAACAGTATGTCGGTAATGAATTTCGAAATCCAACAGACAGTCAAGGCTGTATTGTTATGAATGAATTCAATAATTTTACTTGGTTTGGAAGTTAAATTTCCTGAAAATTAATACTGTAAAAAATAGCGAGTGAGAAATTGCATTCAAAGTTATTTAAACTCATTTCATACAGACGATACTTTTTTTTGTCAACATATGAAGAACTGTGTATAACGCAATATTTGCAATTGCATATTGCATCTATCTGGTTTTTATGTAAAGTAACAAAAGAGACGAAAATTAATGAACAAGAGAGTAGTGAAGAATTATGGCACCGTAATTGCGTGATTTTCTGGGATTCGGAGAATCAAATTTTTTTTCGGGGTGACGCATAGATTTTTGGGGAAATACCTGAAAATTCGGGGATAGTGCAAGCCCTGCTTGATTTCTAATCAGGAAAGTTGAAATACTAAACCACACGATAAGGAGAAGCTCCGACTTTGTGGTTGACGCATTAAAGAATTGCCGCAAAAATAATTTAAAGTCGACCGAACGCCGCCGCCTCTGCCGGCGGTGGCGTGCCTGCGGCGCGGTGGCGGCGTTCGACCAGGGATCTCGTCGGCGGCGTTCGGTCGATCTTCTGGCGATCCGACGGCTACATTATTAATAAGCTATTGAGTTCTAACAATAACGATTGAGTATCAATTATTCGTGCTTTCAGTGTTGTGTATAATTAAGAATAAAACTGCCTAATTCTTCTCGGTAGATAGCAAAACCAAAAACTGTCAGGGGATTAAAAAAAAACATAGTTACCTATCTATATAAAGCTATCTTATTTTTCCGTTTATATTTTCAGATGTTTAAAATGGTGTTAAGGAATCCAGAAAATTCTAAATAATCTCTCACCACATGCTCAAGGAGAGAGGGGATGGTTTCACAAATCTATAGGTGGATTGAACAGGTATTTCCTATTGACTGTGTATAACTTTGTGGTCGAAATCTATTTACTATTTAAATCATGCTTAACCTTCTTTGGTTTAAAAAGTTTGCTTTATTGAATGCTGATGTTGATTTACTCCTGGTTCCAGAAGACACTAATCCGCATGGAGGCACTTGTATGATACAGCCCCGACCACTCAAGTTATTCTTACATTGATGTATTGTAGAACTGACATTTTTGTTAGTTTCTTTCAGCTTAGCGTGAGACAAGACAAAGAGAATTGACAGAATAGATGGGAAATATATGGGTTATATATTTTCACATTAGGGGAGGGGGGGCTAAAAGTATTTGGACAGTGTGAAATTATAAAACAATTCTTACTTCATAATATGCAGAATAATTTTACATAACACATTAGGCATGTAGACCCGCTTTAATTTGCCCCCCCTCCCTCTAATGTGCAAATATATAGTTCAAATCTGTTTCTGAAGTATTATATTTTTATCATATTTAGGTATATTCCATTAGGATGGAGCGTTAGAGAAACAGGTTCTACTTAGATGAACAATATTAGGTCGGGGCTACATCATACAAATAGTCGCATTGATTCCGATGCTGAATTAAACAATTATAACCTCTCGTAACTTTTTCAAAAAAATTGTCAAAAGAAAGGGAACATTTTTTTTCTTACATATTAAATTTTAAGGTAATTTCTGTGTGCTTTAAGTTGAGTTGATTATCCATTGTAGCTACTGTTATTAAATAATGGTAGTTACGAAATATTATGATCCAGACCCAACCATAGGCACTGCTCTGCTAGACTCTGATCAGTTAGACAGGGATATCTATTGAACTTGCTATATTTTCGTTTCATAAGTACCAGATATAAGGTAGGAGCTATACTCAAATTGAGGTTCATCACCCATTTCCTAAGGATAGGTTTACAGGTCATTCAACTTTTCTTACCCCTATGAGGTCATTTAGGATCATCAGAAATATTTTCATGTCAGCTACAGGGTAGAATTTATACTTCCTTTGCAGGGTATCACTATTTTTTACGGAAGAGTTTAAGATCATTCAATTTTCAGGCAATCCTCTTTTTCTGGAACCTCTGTCAGGCAATTTCGTAACTTTAGATGTAAAATTGCACCAGCTATAAGGTAAAAGCTTCAGGTAGACGCCACGGGTGTTATCATCTTCTGAGTAGAAGCTACACTTTTCTTTGAAAGTGATCACTATTTTTCTGAGGATAAAAAAAATAGAACTCAGAACTCAATGTATTCCAGCTACAAGGTGAATATGCAGGCAGAAACCATGGGTAGTGCTAGCTTCAGGGTAAAAGATGTGCATTGCTTTGAAGGTTATCACTATTTTGCTAAGGATGAGTTCGAGGCTGATAAACTTTACATACATTCATGATAAAACTACGTATCTTCAAAGCCATTATATGTAACAGACAGGCAAGCACCTAAGCCATAATAAAGAAAAAAAAGAGAAAAACACAATTGATCCGGTAGCAGTGGTCAGAAGAATTTTGCCAGTGTTGTCAAATACATTATTTTAATATAAACAACATCACTGCTATTAAAACTTTAAAAAAAAAGTTTCGAAACTAACACCAAAAGTCTCATAAAAAATAAAAAATTCGAAAGTTGATTTTGGTATCCGAGCTCGTTATCCATTTGGTGCTGCTAGTACATAGCCAGAGTTACACCAAACACGTATTTGAATTGTAATATTGGATTGCATAAATAAAAACAAGTTATATTTTCTTCAATATACAAAAAAAAACTATTTGTCAGTTTTTTCCCTATTTACTTAACCTTTTCTGGTACAATATTTAGTTTGTTGCTCAGTCAATTTTAAACTAAACAGCGACACTAATTTGGTTAAGTGACATTATTTTGTATTTTGGCGCTTTACCATTTATCACAAAATGGTTTCGGCTAAACTCAATAACCACCCATACATAACATAGTAACCCAAGCGTTACAGACAAATAATAATAAGCAACTAATGTTACTTGATGGATGTTTATGTAACACGGATGCAGTCGTAAACTATTGAAATAAAACAACTTGTTGCGTAAATTACCGTTCACAATGCTAACATTTGGTACGCTATGCTGAAACTGAGATTGCATATATTTGGGTAGAATATATTTGGTGTTTGTTTGTTCAGAAAAAATTGATTTGGATGAGTTGTAACTGGATGAATTGTACCCGGTCCCTCCTAAGTTTGAAAAAAAAAAACTTTTTATTACACAATTTATTATTTATAATAAAACTTTAATGATCTATTTTAATGATATGTGAAAGTTTTATTGATTTCTTATGTTTGGGTAGAGTGTATTTGGTGTTTGATTGTTCAGAAAAAAATTAATTTGGATGAGTTTTAACTGGATCTTTTTGAAAATGGACCAGAAGAATTCGTCCTCCATGTACCCTTGCCCTACTAAGTTTGAAAAAATTTCCTTTTTCTTCCTCAATTTCTTCTTTATAATGAAAACTTTAATGATCTATTTTCATGATATGTTGAAGTCCAATAAGCAAAAATAACTAAAGTGCACAGTCTTATGAAAATCTAAATGTTTTGGTGCGTTCTGGCGGAAGAACTGCAGTAATATTAACACAAGTTTCTGTAAATTGTAAATTTCATTAAAGAAAAGATTATTGTTTTTGTTTTTTCAAAACATCCATAATGTTCTAAAATAACTAAATAGGTTAACTTAATAAATAAAGTACCGTTCACAATGCTAGCATTTGATGCACTGAGTTGAAACTGAGCTTGCATATATTTGGGTAGAAAGGTTATGTAGCCAGATATTGCAAAAACTGTAAAGACATTGTTGACATTATTCCACATCAAGGGTTTATTTGTCAATAGCCGCTTCATGGCATTGGGAAAATCTGAAAAAAGATAATATAATATTTTGGACAGGAGTGACTTCTTTAAAGTATAATAGGCTAAGGGCAGAAGGCTTTCCCAAAATGGCTTTAAAATTAAGAAAAATAATTTGAGTTTAATGCTCAAAATGCACAAAAAATTTACAACTGTGAATAAAAAATTTCCTCCAAAAAAGGAAAATTTTGGTAAAAATCCAATTGTTCAAATTCAACATTTCTGAAACCCTAAACTAGAGGTTTCATAGCCCTCTATCTAAAAATCAGAAATCCTGAATTTTCTGGATAGCCACAGATGAGTGTTTATATGTGAGTGAGAGAGTGAGAGTTTGATTGAGACTATAAGAGAGTGAGAGTGCCTAGAATCTGGCTATTTTTTTTTGTTTGACAGAAAAAAGTTGTAAGTTGTTATATGTAAGAAAAACCGCAGGAAAGTAAATTAATTTCACTTATAGGATACAAATCAGGTAGAAAAACTAAGAGAAATGCTGTTCGATTTCTCATTCAATTTTCTCTCAAGTATGATAATCACAGCCGTCAAATTTGCGTCCCAGCTCCCTTCTAACTGTGCCCGTTATTTGGCTTCTAACTGTGGCGTTATTTGGCATTATGAACCAGCTGTTGATAAGAAAAAACCTTGAAAATAAGGGCAAGCTCACAAAATCAGTAAAATTTGGCCTAGGGCAATATCTTGCCAAATTGGAAGAGGCGTATCTGGTTGTGGCAGCAGTGATTATTGTATTCAGAAAGAGTATTGAATGGGCAATATAATTGTACATATTTTTTTAGGATTTTCATCCTATAAGCAAAATTATCCCAAAAATCAACTGTACCTAAGTTAGGGAAGGAGACACCTTTCTCAAAGGGTCGACAACTTTAGGTGGCTTTATATAGACCAAACGAAAAGAAAAAACAATGAAGCAGAGTAAAAGACGTTGTCGGTAGTTCAATAATAGCAAAAATTATCTGCATCAATATAATAAATGCTGTATCAGGTAGGATTTCAGCATACAAGCAGTTACAACGAAGGGAGGGTGATATTTTAGGTCTATCTAAATGAATTTAACATTTTTACTGTTTTATCATTTAATTTCTTATATTTTTGATACAACTCACCTTGTTTAAAGGCCGAACTTGAATAAGTGACCTTAATTTGTGTTATATATCATGCTTCTTGGAGTAAGATGCATATGATACTTCACTTGAAGTTGAAGCTACCTTATTTTTTAGCTTCATTGTCTGTATACTTTAACAAAGGCAGTGAATCACTGACCATGTTCTGAACAATGCGTAACACAATCCCTTAGTTGAAAATATGACCATAACCTCTCGCTAGAAAGAGGTTACGAAAGAGGTAAAAAAAACATGTAACATTCTACTTATTAAGAGGTTGTTCCAGGAATGTATCTTCTCTGACATGGAAGAGTGTTATGAGAATTTAGAAAACCTAATCACTATGGGTCTAAAATTAGAGATTATGCAAAGCAGGGATCTCCTCAGGAGCAGAAATATGTTATTTGCAGCAGCCCTATTATTATTCGCTCTTATTAGGATATTGTATCAATCATGGTGTGTTACACTTTTGTGAGAAAATGCAAAAAATATAGCCATTTTTTTTTATTTAGAGGTTGTACAAATATGAATCTCTCAGATAAAAGAGTGCCATGAGAATTTACAAAAGTCTTAACACCCTGGTACTCTTATTAGGGAATGTACCCAATTTGGGTTTTCTCGATTGCAAAAATGTGTTATTTGTAAAATTGTATCACTAATGTTCCCTTACAAAGAGGTTGAACCAAGCCCGTATCATCTCAGACGTAAAAGATAGCTGTGAAAATTTTGAAAAAAAATTTGCACCAATGTTCGCTCATCAGGGGCTTATAGCAAATATGGATCTTTTCCATTGTGAAAGAGAGCTATGAGATTTTGCAAAAGCCTAATCATTCATGTTCCCTTTTTAAAGGGTTGCTCTTAAATTAGCAATAGAAAAATGGAGAGGGGATAGTCGATATTAGTAAGCAAGATTTGTTATTAGATCTAGCACTGGTTACAAACGAGGCTGAAACACTTGACGGACCCTTTACTTCCAGTCTCTTCAAAAGAAAACAATTATAACGTTGTCTGAGAAATTATTATTACATGGGTATTAAAGTATAAAATAAAATAAAAGTGGATGGTCATACAAAAAAAAATCAAAAGAGTTACTCGAGAAAGAAAACAACAAACAAGACTTTGGATCCAAATTTGGTAATTGTAACAAAGCATAGCCAACAAAAAGGAACTATATATTTTACGGAATGTACTTTCTATTGCCTTTAAAGTGTAAATTAAAAGAAAGTATATAGTCGAAAAAAATAAATAAGAAAGAGTAGTCAAGGAAGATAACAACAAATGAAACTTTTGATTCGAATCTGGTAATTGTAACTAACCTCAGTTAAAACATTTAATGGAACTCTTAGTTTCAGTCCTTATAAAAGAATAAGAGGAATAAATTTTACAGAATAATAATACAACAATGGAATTTGCCAACCTATGGCCTACCTAAGAGTCATATAAGTAAAAACGGAAAATACAACAACAAAAAACAGAAAACCACATGCCTCAACAAAGTTTTATTGCAACTTGTGAACTATAGATGGAACATATTTCTAGTCTTACCTTTCAGTTTAGGTGCTTCAGAGTCAGCAGGGGAATTACTTTTAGAAGAAGATTGACGAGATATTTGTCTATATAAGCCTGAGGGTGAAATTCGTGTCTGCTTCCTGGGCAGTCTTCTGGGAAAACAAGAAATCATCACTGCAGCAGGAATAAGAAGAAGCCCCATAGCAATGAAACCTAGAAGTATTTTATTTACTGTCATTTAGAATATGACTTGTATTTACAGTGCACTTCAATTGAATTTCTTTAGTGATCAGTGGGAAATAACTTTGAACTGGTATAAGCTGTAAAATAGTGGAGAAAATATACTACTTCTACTACAACTACTACTCCTACTAACAACTAACTGGGACACCAAGCCGCCTGACCCCTAAACAGCTTCGGACGCCCCTCTTCCATCCTAGTCTATTTAAAGGCTCCCTCTTTACACCCTCCCAAGAAGTTCCAATTCCCCTTGAACCTTTCCTTAGGGCATCCTCCCACTCCATTTGGGGACGAACTGATTTTATTGGTCCTAAAAGGGTGGCCAACAAGAGTGACCCTTGGCAATATTTCATCTGTCACTCGCAGAACGTGTCCAAAATATCTCAGCCATTTTCTCATTATTACCCTAAAAAGCACGACTAAACTAAAATTTTCGTAGAGCTTTGGCCACTGTTTGAGATATATATAGAAAATTTAGCATAAAAAATCAGAAAATCTCAGAACTTCAGGAGGAAGGCAAGTATCCCTCAGTACATACTTAATTACTTGGGTATTACCTATCAAGGCGATCTGGCTCTTATTTTTTTGAAGTTATTCATCTCATTTCAAAAGCCTGTGATAATTTTTAATAATTTATATTATGAATTGTAAATTCAGCTACCATAATTTACAATAGTTGTTCCAACCTCCAAAATTTCCATGCATTTAGCTCGGTTGTTTTTACTATTTTCACTTGAAAGTACGTACCATAGTCAACTACAGCTTACCATGTTCACCGAGCATCGCAAGTGACATTAACTGCTAGTGTACACAAAAATTCAAAAGATAATTTCAGGATTTTTTAAGTTTTAAGTACCACACTAAAGGATTTATACTTATTTTTTTATTCTTGTCTGGTGAGATGAATCCACACATACGGGAGTTAAGATTAAAATGTAGGCTAAATCTCCCATCTACGTAGTAGCTCGTAATCTGGTCTAAATAAGCTACCGTTATGGAAGGTTGAGCCACCCCCAAAATCTTTAGAATAAGGATAAATTTAAAAGAAAGTGTGTTTCCTTAAGTCTGGAGCATAAGTTTAAAATTAAATATTTTTAAATGGAAATATTATTTTTATGGCAGTCGGGTATTGTATAGTACAATCTGCTGAAACTTTGATTTTTCCAAAAAAAAAGAAAAAAAAACAATAAACAAAACAAAGCCTGAAAATGCTTGTAGAGTCCAGATAAATTGTTAAGGGAATTTTTCAGGCGAGCACCACTATTAGCGCCCATACTTCATATATCCTATATAAAATTGTAAATTCTATAACTTCACATACTTGGTAATTATGGAACAAGAGTGTTATCGAAAAAATTAAAGTTTGCACCTTAATTTATCATACTAGATAATAGAAGGCTACATTTTGACGCTTAAATCCATTAAGTTTTTTGATGAAGCAGATTAAAGCAGTGAGCATTCCTAGTAGTTTACCCTCTGGCTGAACCAAAAGGGGGCTAAACATTAAATCCACTGGCATTTAATGCAGTAGAACAACAGTTGTTTTTGTGTTTGTTCAGCGATTTTAAATGGGTGTCTGATTTCTTTGTTTTTTATTATTGAATTGATATTTATTATTTCAAACAAAGCAAGGCAGGAGGGAGAAAACATGAGAAAGACAGAAAGAAAAAGAGATATAAAGAGAAATATACGAGTATATGGGAAGAAAGAAAACAGAGAGGGGGGAGAGAACGGAGAAATACTTACCAAGCCACCAGGCTCCAATCCAACGTGGGTCAGTAGTACCAAAAAACGGTTGATCGGTCACATTGACATACAATTTAAGACAAGCCGCAGCCAGTAAAAATCCAAGCGTTGGACCAAAGAGTCACAAGCAGGAAGTGATTCCTAGAGAAGGATTACAATTTTCATGCAACAAAAAAAACAGAAAGAGAAATAAGTGTATGCTAAAATAGGATTAAAACCCTGAATAATAAACACTGTGAGGAAGAATTACCGTATAAAAGGAAGAAAATGATTAAAAAAAAACCTGCATGATTAGCCCTTTTTCTTATGGCTCTGACTCTACTTGATGAATATTTCCGTGAACCCACCTCTGCAGACCTTTCAAACGAAATGTGAACTTAGATCATATTACCAAGTCAATAATGTACAATTAATAACAGCACGACTAGTGGCATAACCGATCCACGATAAAATCCAGTAGCCTACTGTGAGTTGTGACATTAAAAAGAAAATTTTAAAACCAACAGGAAACTTTCAAAGAGCTAACAGGACGTTTTAAGAATGTGAGTCCTTCAACATTAATTTTCTTGATTGTAATTTCAAAAACATTTTTTAATCCTTAATAGCCTTATAGTTTTCCTAAATCACAATTTTTTTTTAAGTTGTTTTTCCCTTTTTTTCTGTGGGGTAGCAGTAGCAAATGCTGCCCCTTGAATACAACTTAAGTCTACTTATACATTAAAACCACAATTATTTAAGATTAATCTTTTGTTGTTGTAAAAATATGAAGTTTATAGGACGGTACTGCATTTTTGTCAATGTTTTAACATTCGACTGAGAGCACAAAAAAGCAAAATTAATTATTTTTATTTCACAACAGATTTTGTTTGTAAAAATCAAATATTAATAATCTGTTAATCCTCAAAGACAATAATTCCTTCTAAGGAAAGCTATATTTTCTTTAGTTGTTAGTAGTATATATTTTGCGCTTATTTCTTGCTGATTTTTTACCCCTCTTTTTTTTTAATTTGTCCTCCCTTACTACCAAAAACTCAATGTGTATATAAGGAGGTTACTTTCACTTAAATTTGAATTTGTTCATGAAAATTACTAAATCCGAGGAAGATGTTCAAAAATACAAATTATTTATGTTTTCGACTACAATTCAACAAACAGATAAGTTAACAACGCAGCCTCCCTGCCCTCCGCAAAGATACCCCCACAGCCCTTTATAATTTTAGAATTGTGGAGATAACAGACCTTCCACAATCACGTTTTTAATCTGTATAAGAACCAAAGATGACATTTTTAATAAGCTAAATGCAGCATTGCTAAAACAACTAGTAGTAACTACTCAATAAAAGCCTTTTACGTTTAGTTCGGTTAAACATTGTAGCGCAATGATTAGCCGCATAAAAAAATATATTGAATTGAATGAAAGTCTACTCTAAAGTAGTTATTCCGTATGTTCAACCCTCCAAGTGCAACATTTCATCGTTGAGTATAGGGAGATTACGATTTAACAATTTTCCAAGTAACATTTGAATTTCAGATGCCAGATAAGCCATAAAAACACCTGATCATGCTGCAAGAACAAGATGAACCTTCCACCTTTGCAATATTCCTGGTTGCAAATTTTGAGAACAAAATGTTTCCTGGTGCAATCTTCATTTGGCGATATCTAGCTAGGTGTACTTTTCTTCAGGTACAATTTTCTATTGCTGCGATCTTCCTGTGCACAAGATTACATAGATGCCGTCTTTCATGGGAATAATCCTCTGAGCATAAGAGTGCGGGTAACTTACAACATCGAAAACTGGTGTTAGTGTTGACAGAAAAGAACTTTCAACGCTATCTAGCGCTGTGTTGCCAGATGGGCTTGTTTTCCTCCCTGTGGGCTTGTTTTAGCCGTCAGGGGTGGGCTGAATTTTGGAATGGGCGTGGGGGCCGTGGGGCGGGAAAGTGGGCTTTTTTTGTACAAAAATAGGCTTATTTTGACTGAAAGTTTGGAACCAGACAAAAATTCCAAAATCACAATGGCTCAGCCTTGGTAATGCCCCAAAAAGACAAGAGCCCTCCTTTAGTGCGTAGAACGCTTTCTATTCTGAAGCGCTTCTCCATTAGCAATTTATTTCTGCATGGCTGAGATGGCTCTGCGTTAGGAGTAAAAAAAATTGTGTTTTATTTTTAACAACATGATATGTTTCATTTCAGAGCTAGATTTTTTTTTCGTGATTTTATAAAAAAAAAACTGTTGTTCTTGTTTAACGGCCTTTCAGTTATGTTTAGAAAGTTTGGCTGTTATTGGCTTTTTTATTATTTAAAAACACAACGAATAGTTTCATTGGCTTACCAAAATCTGATACAGAGATACTCCAAAGAAATTAAGTGCACCATTCTCAGAAATCTTTAGGAGTGTAACATCTTTTTTTCTGTTAGATAGCAGCATTATCAATGTAGACACTTCTTCTTTCAGCTTTGATTTTTCAAGACATAGTATTTCTAATGCAAAATGTCGCGTAATACAAATAATTTTGGCATATTTTACAGTGAAGATTATTTTTCAAACAATAATCTTACATGTTTCATTTTTACAATAAACAATTAACTGCATTAATTTTTATAAATGTGATAGTAATATCAAAAAGATTCTATCCTTGTATCATTATATAAATATCGTGGTATTCATTCAAAATAAACCTTCATTCTTCATAATTCTAGCGTGAGGCGACATTTGGCATTTTTTACAAGCTCTGTAGTCATTTTTCTGTCAGGAACTGAGATCAGATAATTATTACTAGGTACTGTTCTATTAGCTAGGCAACACAAAAAAAGTGAAATTTGGTTAATGCTAATGAAGTAAAACAAAATATGATGAAAATATAATAGTTTAGAAACAAATTTCGTGTATATATTTGCACATTAGGGGGTGGGGGTAAAGCATAGCATATATTAAATACCTAACCTAGGTAGCTTTTCCCCCCATAAACACCAAAAACTTGAAGTTTAAATATAGTTCCCGGAGTGGGAAACCCCTTGTTTATTCAACGTCCCATAGGAATTACTGGGTATTGCCTATTTGAGTTTTGCTTTTTTCGAGTGGCTGTCTCACGTGTTGTCTAGCTAATAGAACCTTATCTTATTACTACCTTAATTTTACCAATTACACTAATTACATTAATTATTCTTATTGTTACACTAAATAAATACCAAGTATCGCTAGACATTAGATAGCGTTAATATTTTTTTTCGATGCTAGCACCAATTTCCACTCTTATAAGTTACTAAACAAAAAAGAAAAAAGTTTTTTCAACTGAAAGTAAGGGGCCGCATTGATACTTACAACGAACAGAAAGTATTACAATTAGGAAGGGGATTGCCCCCTCCTCGACACCTCGCCCTTTACGCTAAAGTTTTTTAGTACTTTAAAAAAAAATTCTTATTGTTATAATTACACGAATCTTGTGTTTCAGGAGTCATTCTTAAAGAATTGGGACAAAATTCAAACTTTAGCGTAAAGAGCAAGGTGTTGAGGAGGGGGCATTTGCCTTCATATACATAATAATTTCTGCTCGATTTAAGTATTAATGTTGCTCCTTACTTTCAGTTGAAAAAACTTGTTTTGTTATCTAATTTCTGAAAGTTTTTTAAATAATACCAGGAAATCTGGCCTCACCGCCACAGATAAATTCCCCTCTTTCTCCTCTAGACAATTCAATCCCGGTGAGAATTTACCTCTGACAATTACCCTTATACGCTTAAAATTGAGAAGGAGAAGGCATATAAAAATAAATTTTGTTTAGGAATTCTCGCAAATTCCCCCATTGTATAATTTCCCCTGATAAGTTCACCCCCTGGAAACTTCCCCCCACCATGGAAAATTTTATCATGTAGAAGCAGCCAGCAGAAAAACTCCCCCCTCCCTCCCTGCGAAAATAATAAATACTTCCCAATGCAGATACTATGTGTAAACAATGGGGAACTTTTTAACTTAAAGACCGCCCTGGGTCTCTGGGGAGGGGGTCATATTATATCCAAAGGTATAATTATTGGGCCTTATAATTATGATGAACAAAATGGTTATCTGAAAATTTTGATCGGACAATTTTGTGAAGAAAGAGGGTTGGGGAAGGGGCCTAGTTCCCCTCCAATCTTTTTCGTAATTTAAAAAGGGCAATACAAGTTTTAATTTCCATTCTAAAGAGCCCTCTCGCGTTATTCTTGGACCATTGGATCGTTATGATCACACCAGGAGGGGGGGCGAAAAAAAACACGCATCCGTGGTCTTTCTTCTGGCAAAAATACAAAATTTCACATTTTTGCAGATAGGAGCTTGAAACCTATTAAATAGGAATTTTCGATACGCTGAATTTGATGGTATGATTTCCATTAAGATTCTATGACTTTTAAAGGGCATTTCCCCCTTTTTTGAAAATCAAGCGAATTTTTTTAGGCTCATAGCCTTTAATGGGTAAGACTAAACTTAATAAAACTTAAATATTTGTAATCAGCATTATAAGCCAATTGTTTTTATGTATCTATTGGTATCAAAATTCTGGTTTTTAGAGTTTTGGTTAGTATTGAGCCGGGTCTCTCCTTACTTTCAGTTCGTTAGTCGTTACCACAAACTGTTTGATCTATACTCTTCGCCTTTAAGTACAATCTTTTCCGAGTTTTCATGCCAAGTTTTCCATATAGTCACAGCAGTCAGTGCACACGGTCAGTTGAAGGCCTATCCATACACTCAGTGCAGGCCTTTGAGGAGCATAGAGAGTGCCAAGCTACCAACGAATTTATGTAGCAATTTCGAAGTCACCTTTCTAGTATGTAAAATTGCAAAGCTATTAACAATTTTTTATTATGGCAAAACGCTTACCAATGAGCATGGGCGCTTTTGTTTTCTTAGTGTTGTCATCTAGATAAGGTATACCAAGCGTGTAAAACATTGTGCTTCCTATACCAGATACAAACTGTGAAAGGAAGAGAAATATCGATGGCATTATAGAATCTGTGTAATCAGGTTGTCCACAATCATTTGAAGTAGGAGCTCTTGAATCAGAGCAAGTGAAGTTAAGGTTCTTCTGGTCTAAAAATTAAAAAAGAGAAAGTGTGGAATTTCGTTTTAATAAGATTAAAGTATGGTCAAGGCCGCACCCAGGATTTGTTTCGGGGAGGGGGGGGGCTACTAAAAAAAATTGAGCAGGGGGGGGGGGGGTTACACCAAAAAAATCAAGAAACGCATACACAATTTGTTTACATCCATTTTTGTAACGTTTTTAGGAGTCAGACAAACATTCCGGGGGGGGGGGGTTCAAACCCCCCTAACCCCCCTCCCTCTGGGTACAGCCTTGAGTATGGTAGATGCTTTGTTTTTTTATATCACTGAGTACTTTCTATTTTTTATATGAAATATGAAGACGTAATTGTAGCCTATAATACACAAAGGAGCATATTTAATTTTTATAGGTCATGTCTTAAGTAAATACAGACATAACAGGTAACGTTAAAATAGCAGAATCTCTCCTCCAAGATTTTTCCATAACCTCCAAAAAGCATTCATTTCTCGAACATCGAATACATCGCTCTCAAAAAACAAAACCTCTTAATTCCCCCCTCCCTCTTGCATTTATTTATATATATGTGGAATACCTTATGCGTAAAAGTAGTATCCAGTGACATAATTATCAGTATATCTTTTAGTATTTTTCTTTTATGGAGTGTATTATCTGAGCATTTTCATCTGTCTTGAAAGTTGATCGGTGATTAGTAAAGTCACCGTGGTCTTTTCTATTTGCGAATTAGGACGTCTCAAAAGCAGAACATGTGAGCCAACTTTTTCCTTCTGTTTTTTAGTAGGTCTCGTGGAACGGTCATTAAGTGTTAACTATCAGTAATATTTCTAATGGTTTCATTATAAATGTTTAATGAAAATCATAATTAAAAAATTCACTGGTTAGTGGAGTACAGACTCGTTACGCCATTTTATCAACTTTAACATAAATCAGTTGAAAAATGGATATTCTTGGTTTTTGGAGATCCTCTGTTGATCACAGGTATAGATTCTTTGTTAATAACGTTTGGGCCCCCTCCCCTCCCGCAAGGTAATACCAAAAATAAAAAAAACTTAGTGTTTTGCAATGTACGGGGTGGGGGGGGGCAATATGACGTGTTACGGCAAAAAGAAAATGCAAAATCAAATGTCAGACCATTCGCTTAGAAAACATTCTCCAGGCTCACCTCCTGCAATAATTTTATGCATCAACCCTGTTACAGGATAATAAAAAACAAAAGAGGTTAAAAATGGGAATTCTGACTTTTCGTTATAATTTTTCTAAATAACGACTTGCCAGGTACGTTTCCCAACGAATCAAATATTTGGATTTCACCCCTGTCTTGTAACTTTCTTTGTGATGATTTTTCTCTAACGCGTTCAAAACTCTTAAAAGGCTATTATATGCGCTTAAACAGAATAAAAACGCTGTTACTACCTCTTAAGCTATACACTTAAAATGAGTTCTTTAGGTGAAATGTTGGGTTAGTGTTTGTCATTAGGCAAATGAAAAAAAAATAAGTTCACAAAAAAACATAGAACAAAGAAAAGACATTTTTATTTCCATTTGAGTTAAATATGAATCTTTTCCTTACTTTTAAAGATCTTTCACTAACTTATGAAGTCAGACGGTCAAATCAATTTAATTTTTTGGCATCGAAATTTGTCTAATGCTACAATCACCAACTGAGGTTGAAATCCTTGGGGTTTCAGCTAAGACTCCTCTCCGTTTTCTTAATACCTGTTCGCTTTCCCTCTTTTATTCTTCAAATTCCTGAAAAATCGCTCTAAAAGTATGTTCTCGAAGAGCTTTAGAGTTTTAAATCGTATCCTTTACAAACTTTATCTGTAAAGGTAATTTTGAGAGAGGCTTATAATGTGAAGGTTTATAATTTACTTAATAGTCAACGGTGTTTCAGTGTCAGGGCTGTAGAATATGTGAGGTCCTCTTTTGAGAACCTCAATGAGAGGTTATCTTTTTCAGAAGTTTATAATTTACTAACTTATCAACGATATTTTGTGTCAGCGATGTGTGATAAGTGAGGTTCTCTTTTGAGAACCTCAATATAACAGGTTCTCTTTTTAAAGGTTTATAATTTACGTACTAGTCAGCGGTACTTCAGTGTCAGGGCTGTAGAATAAGTGAGGTACAACAACGATAAAACAGGCTAAGGACGAGCAAAGCATTCCGATTCCGAGCAAACGAGGTCGGTGTCCTTGTCCTCCAAAATAGGAAAGGAGTAGTGACAGCAATATTTGACTGCATTCGTTACCAGATAGCACAACACCTAAAATTACAAAGAAGTATTAAGGAAGTTTTAAGATTAACTATTTTAAGTGTTCCTTATGAGAATTAAAAAGCTACGCATTACAACTTTTAATATTAAAAATTAATAGCAAAAATTAATAGTAAAATAAAATAAAAATAGAAAAAAGCCCGCAGTCCTTTAATAAAGTCAAGAAACGGCAAAACAAACTAGTCACCAATTGCAATAAATGACTAATGATGTTCTTTTATATAGGGCTAAGTATCTCTGTACTTTCCTTTATGAAACAGTTCGTGGTAACGAACAGTAAGTAAGGAGCGACTCGGCCTAATAGGACTCTAAACTCTAAAAAAGGAATTTTCATAATAATGGATATATCATATGGCTTTTTAAGCTGATTACAATATTCATTACGTTTAATGTCTCCCTTCAAGAGTTAAATGCACGGGAAAATTGATCTGATTCTCAAAAAAGGAGGACACACCCCAAAAAGTCTAGCGATCTTTATGAAAATCATACCATCATATTTAGCAATCAGAGAGCTCCTATTTACAAAATATGGAATTTTGTATTTTTTGCCGGAAGGAAAATCTCGGAAAATCTTGGATGTGTGTATATTTTATTTTATTTTTTCTGTTAGTAATCGTATCAAACCGATAGTCCTAGAATATAGGGAAAGGGCTCTTTCGAGAGATTAATTAAAAAAAGAACTTGTTCCACAAAATAAGTTTTTCAAAGAAAAGTAAAGAACCCCATTAAACAAAAATGAACAAAAATAAAATCAAATAATCTACCAATCGTGAAACTACCACAAATCAGCATCGATAAATAAAGTTGGGCGCAAAAAACTATGCCTTCCCAAGGCCAGAACAAAATTTGCACTTTACTGAAAAAATACAAATGAATGTGCATTGTCAGTTTAATATACATATACTGATATTTAGTAATCAAAATGTTAATATTATTTGATTTATTAAAGTTATCCAAGTGAAAAAAATTATATTTTTTTCAGTAAAGTGCAAATTATGTTCTGGCCTTGGGAAGGCATGGGGGGTTTTGAGCCCAACTTACGTTAATTTCTGCTCGTTTTGAGTTTGACTGTTATTTATTCTTATTTCTGTTTGTTTTGGGTTTCATTTATTTATCGATGCTGATTTGTTGTAATTTCACGCTTGGTAGATTATTTGATTTTATATTTGCTCATTTTTTGTTTAATGGAGTTCTTTACTTTTCTTTGAAAAACTTATTTTGTGGAAAAATTTATTTTAATTAATTTCTGTTCGTTTTATATTGACATTAAATAAAAAAAAAGTTTTCTAACTGAAAGTAAGAAACGACGTTAAAACTTAAAACGAACAGAAATTATTCCGTATATGAATCAGGCTATCCCCACCTCAACGCCTCGTTCTTTACGCTAAAGTTTTTTATTTTTAAAAAAAATAGAGTTGTGAGAAAGCCAAACTTTAGCGTAAACACCGAGGCGTTGAGGAGGGGACAGCCCCTTTCATATACGGAATAATATCTGTTCGTTTTATGTTTTAACGTCGTTCCTTACTTTCAGTTAGAAAAACTTGTTTTTTTTATTTCATTTTTGAACGTTTTTGAATCAATGCAGGTTTCGATTTTGGCTGACCGTACATGAATAATTAAAACAAAATTTGCATATTAATTTTACTTTTATTTGGTTAAATGGCTTTCTCGAAACTTGTTTAATTTTATTTACGAACGTTTTTATTAGTAATAAATATACGTAACTTACGAATTAACTTAGGTAACGAACTTCTATATTCATAGATTTTTAATACGTATATTAGGGGATTCACCCCCTAGTCAATACCTTGCTCTTTAAGCTAAAGTTCGAATTTTGTTCCAATTCTTTAAAAATGACCCCTTAATCACAAAGGCCGTTAATTAGAATAAATATGTCTTATGAAAGTACTAAAAAATCTTTGGCTTAAACATTGGTTTGACATAATATCAGGTTATATACAAAAGTTGCTCTTTTTATATGGGATTATGAACAGCTGGTATTGACAAAATATTTGAAACTGTAAAAATGAGCCATTTTTGGTTATATCTAAGCATTTAGGAGTGGGGTGGGTCGGTTGAGCCGGAATTTTCAATTTTATGCTAAACTTTTTCCGAATATCATGGTCACTTTTTTGAAATTATACCCCCCTTCCCATCTGCGGTCCCATATATAATTGTATAAACACATTTTATCGTTGTGGCAAATCTCGTGATGACATTCTTTCTTGTTATTTGTTTTTTTTTATTTAATTTCTGATCATTTTTTAGTTAATGCAGCTTTTATTTTGGTTCACCGTCATTGAATAAGTAAACAGAATTTGCATAAAAATTTTACGTTTCTTTTGCTAAATGGCTGTCTCTAAATTTGGTTCTGACGTAATTTACAAATTAACTTACGTAACGAACTTCTATATTCGTATATTTTTCTTCTGGCAAAAAATACAAAGTTGCAGATTTTTGCAGATATGAGCTTGAAACCTATCTAAAAGGGTTTTCTGATACGCTGAATCTGACGGTGTGATTTTCATTAAAATTCTTTCATTTGTAGGGGATGTTTCCCCCCTCTTTAAAAAATCAGGTAAACTTTCTCAGGCTCGTAGCCTTTGATGAGTAATACTAAACTGAATAAAATTTATATATTTATAATCAGCATTATAAACCCATTCTTTTGATACAATTATTGACATCAAAATTCTGTTTTTAAAAGTTTTGATTACTATTGAGCCGTATCGCTTGTTTTTTTTTTATTGTTTTTTTTTATTACATATATGTTCTTAACGTATATGAGGGGGTTCTCCCCTTAGTCAATACTACGCTCTTTCCGTTAAAAGTTAAAAAAAATTTTTAATTAATAAGCCCCTGAATCACAAAGGCCGTTTAATAAGAATAGAAAGCTCTGTTGAAAGCACTAAAAAAAACTGTAGCGTTAAAAGCGAGGTATTGACTTGGGGGAGAACCCCCTCATATACGTAGTATTTTCTGTTTGCTTTAAGTTTTGATGTTGCTCCTTACTTTCAGTTGAAAAACTTGTTTTTTTTAATTTAATTTCTGATCTTTTTCTTTAATAATGATGGGAAATCCGGCGCCCCCTTCATAGCAATTTCCCTTCCCCCATGAAAACTTCTTTCGTGGAAAGATCCTCCCGTATAACCCCCTAACCCCCTTTTTTTGGTCACTTAAAAAGGGCGCTAGAACTTTTAATTTCCGTTCCAATGAGCCCTCCTACGATATTCTAGGACCACTGGGTCAATACGATTACCCCTGGGGAAAAGAAAAAAATAAAAATAAACACGCATCCGTGATCTTTCTTCTGGCAAAAAATGGAAAATTCCACATTTTTGTAGATAGGAGCTTGAAACCTCTACAATAGGGTTCTCTGAAACGCTGAATATGATGGTGTGATTTTCATTAAGGTTCTATAGCTTTTAGGGGGTCTTTTCCCCTTTTGTTCGAAAATCAGCCAAATTGTCTCAGGCACGTAACTTTTGATGGGTAAGATTAAACTTGAGGAAACTTATATATTTGAAATCAGAATTAAAATGTGATTCTTTTGATGCATCTATTAGTATCAAAATTCTGTTTTTTAGAGTTTCGGTTACGATTGAGACGGGTCGCTCCTTGCTTACAGTTCGTTACCACGAACTATTTGATAGTCTTTTCAGGGAAAAAGAAAATAATACTTTAAATCTTTTCATTTTTTTAAGACTTTATAGTTAGGCCTGCTATTTGTATGCTGGAGAAATTTTTTTTAGCAATTTTTAACAAAATACACCCTTTTAAAAATCTGGACACTAATAGTAGTGTTTAATTAAGATTCATACCTCCTCTAGTTGACCTGAAATGGAAAATTTTATACCATTTGCAAAAAAATCTGTTTACTTTCTTTGATAGCTTGGATACACTTACGCTAAGTTGATTTGGTTAAATTTTAAGAGCAGAAGTAGCCCCGAAAGTTTGAACATAATACCCTCAGTCGTTCTTGGGATACTGCTGAGATGCCTTATTGGGGATTAGTATTAACACACTGCATTTTATTTAATCTTAAGGCAACATTTAGTTTTTAAATATGATAAGCAAATGAGAGGGTGGGCGTGGGAGGAGGATTAGTTGCCTTCCAATCACTTTCGACTATTAAAAAGGGGATAAGCCCTTTCTATTTTCAATCGATGAGCCCTTTTCAAAGTTCCCATGACAACTCTTTCGATCCGAAGTGCCCTGATCTAAACAACTACAACAACAAAAAATAATACATTATATCCATATTGATCTTTACTGTAAAAATGTCAAGCCTTCCAATCACTTTCGAATATTAAAAAAGGCACTAGGCCTTTCGATTTCCGATCGAATGAACCCTTCTTGAAAAGAAAGTGCTTTCTATAAACCCCTTATATACCCCAGGGCATTTCAACACAAATGGATTTGCGATTTTTTTTTTCTTTTTTTTATAAGGTTTTAAGACACTTCTGGTGTGTAAATTCTTCTTTTTCCCGTTCCTTAGCACTTTAACGAAACTAAAAAAAAACTAAAATAAAATTCTCAAAATTTAGAAACCTCATTTTCCACAGAGGGGGGGGGGCTATATTTGAGAATTTCATTAGAGTTTTTTTTTAGTTTCGTTGAAAAGTGCTAAGGAACGGGAAAAAGAGGAACTTACACACCAAAAGTATCTTAAGAACTTAAAAAAAAAACGCTAATCCATTTTTGTTTTAAAGACTTCCGTATGAACGTTTGCAATTTTTGGCAGTAGAGGGCGCCAAATTAAAAATACAAAGTTTGAAGAAGAAGAAAAATGAAGACGAACAATCATCAAAATTAAGCTACAGCATATGGCACCAAAAAGTTTAAGAAGGTTTAGCTATCCTTTGAAAGGATAGTTGGCTTTAGGAACCAACAAGTTCTGAATTTTTTAAAGTTTTACGGAAGACAGCGTTGTCAAATTCTACGAGTTGTTTTTCTTACCTTCCAAGTGTAAAACTACCATAAATCACCATTAATAAATAAATGAAACCCAAAACTAACTGGAATTACAATATATAACCTAGGCAAACACAAAATGAACCAAAATTAACACAACACCCTTGTCTTCTCAAAACCAGAAAAAAATTTGGACCTTACGTGAAAGAAAGAAAAAAAACAATGACCGTGTATTGTCAGTTTGATATACATATTCTAATACCTATTCTTTATAGTCTTAATACTTCTTTGTTTGTTAAAGTCAAAAAAGTGAAAACATTCAAACTGTATTTCGTTTTCAGTGAAGTGCGAATTATGTTCTCGTCTTGATGATGTCTGGGGTTTATCAGCCCTGCTCATGTTAATTTTTGCTTGTTTTGAGTTTGATTTCGTTATTTATTGTAATATCTGTTCGTTTTGGGTTTAATTCATTTATTGATGGAGATTTGTGGTAGTTTTACGCTTGGAAATTATTTGAATTTATTTCTACTCCTTTTTGGCTTAACGAGGCTGTTTACTATTCTTTGATAAAACTGTTTTGTAGAAACAGTTTTTTAAATTAATTTCTGTTCATTTTTTATTGACATAGTTTTTTTTATAAAAACAAATATTTTATATATTTTTATTTTTGTTTTCCTTTAGACTCCATAGTTTTTACTTTGAAGATTATTTGACTTTATTCTTGCTCAATTTTGGTTTAATGAAGTTCTTTACTTTTCTTTAAAAAATAATTCCATATGTTTCCCATTAAAAAATACTCTCTATAAGTAATTAAATAAAAAAAAAATAAGTTTTTCAACTGAAGGTAAGGAGCAACTTCAAACCTTAAGTGAACAGAAATTATTACGGAAATGAAGGGTTTGCATCCTCCTCAAGACCTCACTCTTTACGCTTTTTTTAAGTAGAATTTTAGAACAAAGTTTATTGTTCTAAACAGTTCTTGTTCTAGAACAAAGCCAAATTAAACAGCCACTGTGTTTCAGGAATCATTCTTAAAGAATTTGAACAAAAAGTCAAAACTTTAGCGTAAAGAGCAAGGTCTTGTGGAAGGTACAACTCCTTTCATATACGTAATTATTTCTGTTCGTTTTAAGTTCTGATATTGCTCCTGACTTTCAGTTGAAAAAACTATTTTTTTTTATTTAATTTCCAATCTTTTTTATATAATACCGGGAAATCCAGCTCTCTCTCCAAGAAAAATTCCGGTGCTTGTGTATTATTAACTAAAAAAAACAAGTTTTTTTAACTGAAAGTAAGGAGCGACATTAAAATTTAAAACGAAAAGAAATTATTCCGTATATGAAAGGGGCTTTCCCCTCCTCAACGCCTCGCTCTTTACGCTAAAGTTTGATTCTGTCTCACAACTTTATTTTTTAAAATAATAAAAACTTTAGCGTAAAGAGCGAGGTGTTGAGGAGGGGAAAGCCCCTTTCATATACGGAATAATTTCTGTTCGTTTTAATTTTTAATGTCGCTCCTTACTTTCAGTTAAAAAAACTTGTTTTTTTTTCGTTAATTTCTGAACGTTTTTGAATTAATGCAGCTTTGATTTTGGCTCACCGTACATGAATATTTAAAACGAAATTCGCATATTAATTTTCCTTTTTTTTGGCTAATTGGATTTCTCAAAATTTTGTTCTGACGTAACTTACGAATTAACTTACTTAACGAATTTCTATATTCGTATGTTTTTATTACATATATTAGGGAGTTCGCTCCCTAGTCAATACCTCGCTCTTTACGCTAAGGTTCGAATTTTGTCATGATCACAAATCCCTAAATCACAAAGGCCGTTTAATTAGAATAGATAGCTCTTTTGAAAGTACTAAAAGATAATTTAGCGTAAAGAGCGAGGTATTGACTAGAGGGTTAACCCCCTCGTATACGTAATAATTTCTGTTCGTTTTAAGTTTTAATTTTGCTTCTTACTTTCAATTTAAAAAAACTTGTTTTTTCATTTAATTTCTGATTGTTTTTTAAATAATGCTGGAAAATCCGGGGCCCCCTTCATAGAAATGTTCCTTCCCCCAAGAAAATATCCTCCATGGAAAGACCTCCCACGTATCCCCTACTCTAAACCCGACCCCCCACTAGAAAAAAATCCTCCTGAAAACGCCTGTATACTTGCCATTAACCAACACTATATGAATGAATGAATGGTTTTTATTTCCCATCATAAATAACACAAGGTTACACAACGGAGTAATGAAAAAAAGAAAAAAAAAAAGAGAAAAAGAAAACGCAATAAGAGAAACAACAAAACTTCAATAACAATCTATATACAGCATACTAAACTCGTAATCAAACTAGCCTACGATAGCTCGGTACATATCATGATCAGGATTGAGCGAACGCCGAAATCGGACGATTCGCTCAGTAGCTGCAGTAGTCGGGTCCGCAACGCTGTAATTTTTCGAAACTCTTGAATTTCTCTTCCATGGCGTAACACTTAACAGATATTTTGCATACTTATAGTAAACCTGACGGACTGAACGCTTATCTGATTCGGTGAAAAGAGACCAAAACGGCGAGAGTGACAGAACATGCGGGATAACGAACACGGAATAAAGCCTTCCGAGTATATGGCGGTTATACATACGTTTGCAGGGTAGGAGTAGTCCGTATGCTTTGTGTGCCTTTTCTGAAAAATGCTCAACCAGTGCTTCACGAGTAGACCGCAGATCTGAAGTGATCGGCAGTCCAAGGTGAGTGAGAGATGGCTTTGAGCTCACCGCAGTATCACCTAGAAGCACGCTAATCGGGGTCGAATCTTTCGCGTTGCGACGAAAAACAACTACTTCACTTTTGGCAGCGTTAAAAGCTAGCCCAATCTTAGCATAGTCATTACTCAATATATTGTAATTATCCTCAACCCTTGAAACAGACCTACGTGCGCTAAGTATATCATCAGCGTAATTAATGAGAGACACGTCTATACCTAGATATATGCAGCACGTTTTGGCAGATACTTGAGGGACGATAATACTGTTGTTGTATAGGGGAGGGGAAGTAATGGAGCCTTGCCAGATACCTTTACGGACAGGTATAACTACGATGGATACCACCATACCGCGATGAGTGGGGACTTTAATCTTCCCTCACAGTCTCCTATACATGCTCCTCCATACAACGACAACCGAACGGTCAACTCCGCGTTTACAAGCAGAACTAAGTATATGTGCGTGGATACCGGAGTCGAATGCTCTACGCACATCGTGGCTTGCTAGAACAAGTGTATCATTATTATCATGAGCACTGAGCAAAAGATTAGCTATCAACGAATGAACATGCTCGCGACTAGTACCACTCTTAAACCCGAAGTGCGAATTGGGAGTATAACAAGCTTCACTTAGGTCATCAAAAACGAGTATTTCCATGAGTTTGCAGAATACCAGCACAACAGTTATCGGGCGGTATGATGAACAGCTCATTGGATCATTCCCTTTTTTGGG
Source organism: Artemia sp. Qi Xiang Cuo (assembly GCF_049724085.1). Classification (NCBI taxonomy): domain Eukaryota; kingdom Metazoa; phylum Arthropoda; class Branchiopoda; order Anostraca; family Artemiidae; genus Artemia; species Artemia sp. Qi Xiang Cuo. Next base: position 11,402,384 of record NC_142802.1, on the reverse strand, counting down.
ACCTGGTGTAACGACGCCAACACAGAAAACATCGGGGACAAGACCGCAGTTAAAGATCATCTGGTACATAAGAGCAAGGGGATTTAACACACTGTCACCCCCAATATCCAGATGCATTCCACAAATATTATCATCACCTTGAGAATACTTCTTTTTCAGTTTAGATAGCATATGACGGATACTAGAGACAGTAACAACGAACCCAACACTTCCTTCATTTGATGCTAGGAGGGAGTCGAGCTCTTTTTCGAACTCTTCCTCGAGAGCCTTGTTCGGCGGTGAGAATTCGTCGGTGAAATATTTATTCCAATCACTTTCACTTGGCAAAATTTCTTCTTTGCGAGATTTCGGACTCCTTTTCTTTTTGATATACTTCCAGACTGCATTTGGGTCACCTTCAAGCACTTTGCAATTCTGGTCCATTAAGTCGGTTCGGTGTTTAGCAAGGGTCTTGGCGAACTTTCGCTTAGTATATAGCCTGATATCATTCAAGAAACCTTGACGAGGGCGCCCGCACTTGTTCCATAGTGTATACCAGAATTTAGATCGACTACAAGACTCGGACAACTGTACATTCTGAGACCACTGTGGATTTTCACTTACGATTCGAACTTTTCGTGTCGGAACTGCAGCCTTTTCGGCACAGCGTAGGGCATGTGTAATTTCTGCACAGTAATTATTCAGGATTATCTGCTTCTCATTATCAGGAACAGGTGAACCTTGTTGAAGCAGTTGAAATGGGACCTTTATCTTTTCAAGTATATTATCATACATGGACTTGAAAAGAGAAGAGTCGGCTTTTCCCCACTCAGATTTTACCACCCATTCACGGTGACATTCATCGGGCTGATTAGGTTTATTAGTGACACAGAACACATTCGAGGTGGGTTGGTGGTCGGAAGCACAGATGCTTACTTTTACCCTACATTTTCCGTTTGTCTTCACATCTGCAGAGCACAGCATTGAGTCAAGGGAGGATACAGAGCCAGAGTTATGTACATACGTGTAGTCCAGGTCATTTTCAAGTACACGGCGACTTTCACAGGCAGCAACCAGAACCTGAGTTCTTGGCCTGTTGTCACACAGGTTACAGTTCATGTCTCCGGTTACAATGCATGACAGTTTTTGCGTAACACATCCGTCAACTGCTCCACAAATCTGTCCACAAGCAACATTGAATCTTGCATCAGATTCATCGTCACGATAATCCAAGGGCATATAGACACAGAATAGGGCTGTATCAGCAATGCGGACACCGACGAAGAAATCAGACTGCTTGTACAAGGAAGGATTAAGACTTCTGCGTACCAGTATTGAAATACCACCAGAGGGTCTACCTCTGCCAGAACACTTTGCAGGAACACTGAATACGCTGGAACTGTCATTGACCTCAAAAAGCTGAAGTCCTTCTGTTGTAAGAAAGTGCTCCTGTAGACAGACTACGTCATATTCTTGTACTAATTGCTCAACCAGAGGTAGTTTAGCCAGAACTCCACCATTTATGTTCCATGATACTACTTTGAGTTCAAGATTATTCATTGTTTTAACGCTTTCTGTGCTTCAGGGCATTTAAAACTGTAACAGGGATGGTTTGCTGAACCACATAGAGCACATTTGAGGGGGTTCTGGCAGGGATTGTCCTTTGAGCTGGAGGTTTCCCAGCGCAACGGGAGCACTTTGGCGGATTTGGACATGCCTTTGCTGCGTGGCCGAAGCATTGACACTTGTAGCACTGGATTGGCATAAATTTGTATTCGTGAATCGGCAGCCGCTCATACCCAATCACGGGGGGAGACTTGATTGCACTCTATAGGTCTTCACGCGAATCAAACTTCAGTTTGAATGACCTGGTTTTACCTATTCCAGAAGCTTTGACACATTTCGACACTAAACTGCGTAAGTCCTCTTCTGAAATACTAGCAGGGACGTGGCGAATCATCCCGAAGAAAGAGGGGCTTTTTACTCTCGCGACAACGGAATTATCGGTACTGGTAATAGCCTGTGCAATGGAATCGGCGGTCGCTTTGTCTTTCACGAGAACTTTCCAAGCACTCTTACGAGGCCTCAGTTCGACAGTGTCACTGCTTGTCTGTCCGCAAAGTCCATTTAAATAGTCTTTCCGTGATTCGGGATCAGTCAGTCCTTGGGGCGGATTCTTGAGAACTACGGCGTAAGTCTGTTTATGCTTTCCGTTATTCTCTCGTGAGTGATAGGGATTGCGCAGCTGGTACTCAGACTTGACGAAACTGTCGAACTTTCGGCATAGCTCTCCCACTTTTCTCGTCAAAGTTGCACTTATTTCGCCTGGAATAATCGGTACGTCATCAGGTTGGTATAATACGAACCGCGGGAGCGAAATGTTTTTTTCGTCACACAGCTTAAAAACTTTCATTATGTCAATGACATTATTTGAACTTTTATCTCTTGCAGTCACTCTCGTCGCATATTCGGCTTCATCCCAAATCACCTTTTTCGCTTCCAATATATCCGCATCGGAGAAATGTGATACCGCACTTTTGACAATACTGTCTATCGGGTTTCCAGCCTTCATCGCCCGCTCAACAAAGTTCAGTACAGCATTTAACACAAGCTTCACGCTCGCCATTTTGCTACGGAATGATTATTACGAAATCCGAGAGCAATTAAGGCTTTAAAGATTTAGCAGTAGATAAGACCCGTGGGAAGTGCAACACACAAATCACCTTATCCCAGCAGTTTAAGGATAAAAAATCCCGCTAGTACTGTACAGCCTCTTGAATGTTCGTTGTTGCTCAATTCTGCACAGGCTATCTCTGAAAAATGCAGCCCGAATTATATCGCCGAAAATAGCAAAATATACTGTCTAAATTTGGCAGCTATGCAATATTTGGCAACTATGTAACTTCACTTATTCAGAAGAAACAGTGATGGCAACAAAGATGGCGCTATATGAAAATAGCAGAATAGATTGCGTGCCAGTCTATATAAGAAAAAAAAGATGGTGCTGGTGAGAATACCCAGAGAGAAATACCTATACTAGGAATTATAGAAGGTCCCTCAAATACTACTCAACTAAAAATCTAGAATTAAAGTGCAGAAATCAATATGGAAATAACCTCAAGGTAATGCAGAATCTTTATCCCATTAAGGGCAAAGATGCAAACTCAGCTACAATAACTTTTTATATAACATAGATGGCATCCAAATCTTTTTTTTTTTATTTTTTTTTTCCTTTTTTATTGTTAAAAAAAATAATTTATTTAAAAAAAAAAACTAAGGAAATTAAAAATTATTTAATCAAAGAGTGTTACTTTTACCGAAAATTTTTAAAAAACCGATGATTTTATCTCGCACCTGGTCTTCCACTATCTGAATAGATAGCATCATCAGCACCACTAAGGGATGAAAAAGTGGTTCCAGTTCTCCGAAGGTAGGCTGAGGCCTTTTCACCCGCCAAAGTTTCCTCTTGCCCTTCTGTGTCACTGGCAGTCAATACTTGTTGAAGTAAGTGAACTCGCTCCTCTTTAGTTTTAAAATGTAAATATCCCTCTTCCATTCCGCTAAGATGTGTAACGACCTTGTAGCTGTAGCCTTGGTTACCCAAAAATCGTTGATGTGTCTAAAAATATCCCATATCGGTGGTGTCACGCGATTCCAAGGTGTAAAAGAACGCATTGTAATCTTCAGCACTGGCAGCTTTTTTGGCTCTCAAAATTCTTCCAAACCTTTGTGCCTCCTGACGTCTAGAGCCACCATGGGCGGATATCTGGATAAGGACATTTGCATCCGGCAAGTCGAAAGAAGTGTCAGCAATTTTACTGACGAAAATTGTATTTACTGATGGGTTGTTCTTAAACACTTGAAGAACTTCGAGTCGTTCAGCCTGTGAAGTAGAGCCACAGAGGAAGGGCTTTCTAAGAGTAGTGGCGTAGTATTTGAGTGCATACACGTTGTCTGAGAAAACAATAATTTTGTCTTGCCTCCTCTCGTGGTATTTAATCAGAAATTCACAAGTCCGGAACTTGTTTGGGTTCATCACATACAGTAGCAATTGCTTAGCAGACTTGGCTGATATATATTCATTGTAGAATGCGGGTGCCATGTCACACCGAACTTTGGCACACTGAAGTTTAGATATGTAACTCTTCTCTTGAAATTCAAGCCAATTGGCCTCGTACATTTTGGGACCAATCAGAAAATTCAGATCAGCAATTTTGTCATCTTCACGCAATACAGTAGCCGTCAATCCAAGTGTACAGTGAGCCTGGACGATTGTTAAAACACGACGAACAATTTTGGCTGGACTTGTGTGAACTTCATCAAGAACCATACTGCACCAGTCTTGGTACTGAATCCACTTCTGTTTATGGTCTCCTTAACCTGCTCTTTTTTGGCCATACGTTATCATATGTTATGTGGTAATTGAAATACTGGTGTTCCTTGGTTTTTACTGAGCATAGGACATAAATAAGCAGATTATATTTTCAGTGGTAGTGCTCCACATCTTAAACAGATCATTCCACTGCTCCACCGAAACAGTTTAATTGCACAACACCAGGGCCTTCTTCCGAACTGTACATACGGCTGTAACTCCGACTAGACTCTTTCCAGCGCCGCACGGTAAGACAATAAGACCCGAACGAGCACGACCGTTGCCAAACATTTTCCTCAGAGCCTTTTCTTGATATGGACGGAGGACTGCACCTGGCTTTAAATCAATGGGGATATCCAGATTCTGTGTATCGTTTTTGAAGTCATACTCGGCCAAAAGAGGACATTTCAACGTGTTGCACCTCATCTGCAAGGATTCCAAATGATTTTGATCTATTTCGAACGATATGATTTCTTTGGATAAATACTCGTCGTCATCGTCATCTTTATCAATTTTGGCGTAGAAATTCGAAATATCTTCAGGAACCTCATCTGCTGAGCCTTGAGTTGCACGGGTTTCTTGTATTTTTTGGTCTTTCAACAGCTTCTGAATGACGTCAACATGCTGAGACTCCACAAAATAACGATTCTGTTTAAGCACTAATTTGACCTTGCCGTAGGATAGTGTACAGAGGGTAATAAACTCCTCAATTCCTTTAGGCACTGTTGTCTTACTCAGCCTTTTCAAATATTCAAAAATTTTCCTTATTCTCCAGTCCGACGCTAACAGCTATGTAAAGCGTATATGCTGTCAACTTGTTCTCTTGGATATACTTCGGTCGCGAAACGGGTTCAACACTGTCAACAAAAAAATCATGGATGTGTTTATACACTGGAGAGACAGACTCGAGGAAAATGTGACCATATGTCAACACCCATAAAGTAAACGCGTCATGATCCGGATTGAATGTTATCTCATTTCTATAATCTTTAGCACTGATTGTATCCTCTTGTGCAGAAAAATCTATGCGTTGAATATCGTACTTTGCACCTCCCGGGAGACCCTCAGAAACATCAACATCTTGAAGGGATTCTTCAAATTCTGCTTCAATATCCATTCCTTTTCCTTTCTTTCTCCTATCTTTGTCTTTTCCACGTGATCCTGCATACATTTCTGTAGCTTAATAAATTTTTCCTTCTGTCCTTCTGTTTATCCTTAAGCTTATATATAAAAAATGACGTCATAGTTCTTCCCAGATTATGACGTCTATAGAAGAAATGATGTTACTGCTTTATAATTAAAATGACGTCACACTAACATTACTGCCACGATTTATGCAAAAGAAGAATACAAAGTGAAGACGCCAAAATATACCTGAGAGCTACGAATATAAACAAAACTTTAAGGAATGTTTTTCTAAAGAAAGGGTTATTTAAAACAATAAGCCATAATAAAAACTGATAATATATTCGATAAATTTGATAATTTATTTAGAGTAATAAATACTAATATTTTCGTTCAGTTACCTTGCGTTAAGGCATAGTTTTGTTTTTTGTTTTTTTTTTTTCATTAATTCTAGGTTCTCTCCTATAGAGCCAGTTAGTTATTTTAAGATATGGTGGCAGAAAATGTTTTGGCCCTCGCCCCTGACAAATTATTAAGATTTTATCTTCTCTTATATATTATTATAAAATGACCGTCTCTTGCTAGGTTGCTAGAAGAAATTTTATATAAAGACTTTATGCTTTTCACTGCAATGTTTCAAGAATGAATAGATGGTATGATTTGCTTCGAGTAATAGTATTTTTGGTTCAAAAGCTTTGAAAGTCAATTGGCTCTGTTTTTACATTCAAATATGATTTCACGAAAGTAATTGTGAAAATTAGACAAAAAGAGCAGCGGGTTTGAGCGGTGCGGCAATACTTTTTATACAAAGGAAAATTATGCTGCAATAAGAGTACTTTTGTCTTGCGCTTTCTTTTCTAACGTCGCCAATTTCAGGTCATTGCGAGAAATACGGAACGTTTGGACTTCTGGCCGAGTCTACGAATAGTGTATTTGGAATAGCTGCATATAATGATTATCTGGGGTCTGGAAGGATAGTTTTTGCTTGTTCTTAAAAAAAATTTCATGAATTGTTTCGTCTAGTCATGTTTCTGCTTTTAAATGGAAGCTCGTTTAGGCTCTGTTAAAGTAGGTAAGCAGCAGTTTTAAATTTCGATTGAAATCTGGATGTGCAAAATTTCTGATGGTTTTCTGATGGTTTCCTGGCCGTGTTGCTAAAATATTTTCTTGTATTTTTCTTTCTTGCTCTTTTGATTGTAACCATTGTTCGACCCTATGGCAGAAATTTTAATTTTATCCTTAATTGATATGTCAGCACTTGAAAAAAGGGGAATCACATGCTCAAGGGGAATCACGTCTTGAGCAAAGTTATCTAATGTTACTTATTTGTTTTCACCATCACTAACGAATGAAGAAAACATTAGGCTAATACGATTCTATTGATTGGACTAAGGGTCGCTTATTCTGCCAGGGACTTATGGATTAAGTGAATAGAGCATACAAACTCCATACACCACTTATGAGTCCCCCATCTACTTTCCAGACTAAAAGTAACATAAAATTTGTTATAAAAAAATTTTATACAGCATAACTCTGTTGGTTTTATCACTTTTCTTTTTGTTATTTTCACTTTGTGATATTTACTTATTCAGATGGTAGCTTGTTAGCATCTGATTTGTAAATAGACTAATAACCTGTTTTAACGCAGAGCCAAGACACGAGCTAGTTTCGCTTGTATGACATTCTCATATCTACAAGAAGGAGTAAGTTGCTTATAACCTGCTTCTTTTTATTTCTAGGAGTATGTCACTAGGGGAGAAAGGACTTACAACGTCCAATGGTGGAGCGTTTAGAAGTGACTTAAAGCGTTATAAAAGACCCCCTCTGCAACTTTGCATTCACATTTGATTTGAATGTATAATATGCAATAAGAGATTAGTTAAAATTAAACAATAGATAATTTTCTAAATTTTGGAATGTATGTTCAGTGGTAAGGGTTCACCACAATTTCCATTTCCGTTTCCGTTTCCGTGTCTGTTTTTATTTAACCTTTTTCTCCGTTTTTTGTCCTGCTTTTTTTTTAGAAAAATGAAAAACCAGAAAAACCATATGTAAACAATGGGCAAAGTTTATAACCTGCAGCCCTTCCCCCGGGAACAGTGGGGGATTAAGTCATCCTCAAAGACATATTAATTCGGTTTTCAACTATGCTGAAAAAAATGGCTATCTCAAAATTTCGATCGGGTGACTTCGGGAAAAAATGAGCGTGGGAGGGGGCCAAGTTGCCCTCCATTTTTTTCGGTCACTTAAAAAGGGCACTAGAACTTTTAATTTCCGTTCGAATGAGCCCTCCCACGATATTCTAGGACCACTGGGTAGTTACGATCACCCCTGGGGAAAAAAACAAAAAAACAAACAAACAAATAAACACGCATCCTTGATCTTTCTTCTGGCAAAAAATGCAAAATTCCACATTTTTGTAAATAAGAGCTTGAAACCTCTCTGATACACTGAATATGATGGTGTGATTTTCATTTGGGTTCTATAACTTTTAGGGGGTGTTTTCCCCTTTTTTGAAAATCAGCAAAACTTTCTCAGGCGCGTAACTTTTGATAGGTAGGAATAAACTTGATGAAACTTATATATCTGAAATCAGCATTAAAATATGATTTTGTTGATGTATCTATGTTGATGTTTGATGTTGATGTTTTCTACAGTTTCGGTTACCATTGAGCCGGGTCGCTCCTTACTTACAGTTCGTTACCACGAACTGTTTGATACGCCACTCACTCAAGTTTACGATGTGTAAAACTCGAGAACAAACCGGTTTCTTCGTTAGTTTCGTCTTTACTTTAGAAACAATTTTAGATTATATATTTGCACATTAGGGGGGGGGGGTAAGTATAGCTGGTCTGCTTTCGAAATGTGTTAGGTAAATTACTCTGCATATTATTAAGTAAGAATTGTTTTGGGACGTCAAACAGTCCAAAAACTTTACCCCCCCCTAGCCCAAATTTATATATTTAATTATATATTTCCCATCTATTCTGTCACTTGTCTTTTTCTTTTCTCGCGCTAAGCTGAAATAAACTAACGAGAAACCGGTTTGTTCTTAAATTTTACATAGCGTAAACTTCAGTGAGTTTTGCGTATAATACACACGTACCAAAATTCCTTCTCCCTACGGAAAGTAAAAAAAAACAAATCTCAAATAAATTTCTCAAACTTGGTAAGCCTTATTTTTACGGGGAAGTGGTGTTTATCGGGGGAAGGGTATTTTCCGAGGGATATTTTCCGCGGAGAGGCATTTTCCACGGTGGGTATTTTCCCGGTTGGTATTTTCTACGGGGGGGGGGGTGTATTTTTCATGGGAGGGTATTGTCCGGGGGGGTATTTTTCGGGGTTCGGGGTATTATCTGAGGAGGGGTATTTTCCACGGGGGGTGGAGTATTTTTCGCGGAGGATGTTTTCCGAGGAGGGTATTTTCCGGGGGGGAGGTAATTTCCTCGGGCGGTATTTTCTTCAGACGGAGGGTATTTTCGGGAGGGGTATTTTCCGGGGGTATTTTCCGCGGGGAGTATTTTAACAGGGGAGGATTTCCGGGGGTATTTTCCGTGGGGCGTTATTTTCCGGGGGGGGGTGTTTTCCATGGGGTATTTTCCACGGGGAGCATTTTCCATGGGGAGTGTTTTCTGGGGGGGGGGGTAGCTTCTGCGGGGGGGGGGGTATTTTCCCCGGTGGTATTTTCTGGGGGGTAAACGCCAGGGTGGGGGGGGGGGGTAAACGGCTACAACCGTTTACAATATACCGACTCCAGCTCCGACTCCATTCAGCAGAAATTTACTAAGAACCTAACTCTGAATCCACGACTCCGACTCCAGAGTCCTTTATACACATTTATAAATGAATAATTTTAGTTTTTTTATTTTGATGCCGCTTTTTACTTGCATATAACGAAAAATGAAAACTATAAAAGACTTACCAGTTGTTCTACTCTTGAATCTGAACTGCTTTTCGATAGTCGTCAAGACAGCTACAAAATAAGTGAAAAACATCGATTGAAATGTCCCAATTATGCTATAAACTATTATGTAAGATTGCTTATTTGCAAGTTTCTGCAGCCAATCTCCTTGAAATGGACCAATACCACATTTAGTATCTTCATCATCATCGTAAGTGACTTCATAACTCTGCGGTTCGTTGAATTGTGCTTTCTTATTATTTTTCATTATTAGAAGTACTTTCACCGTATATTCAAGTGGAACTAAAGACTTTTAAGGATATGGATTTTCTATTTGCAGTCAATATGTAACAAACTCAAAGTAACATTCATTTAGAGATAATGATTGTTATTGTTTATTGTCAAGCGGTGATAATGAGTCGTAATCTTTATCTAAATATTTTGAATATGCTGCGCGATATTTCGTGTTGATATGTCGACTTCTTGTCTTCTAAGGCCAAGAAAAGATATTCTTTATTCAAATAAAAATCCTTACGCCCTAAATATGCAGTCGAAGCTGAAAAAACGACGCCAATACCGATTTTCCAAGGGGGAACTGGCGAAGTTTTGTGGAATTCCCCTTCCCCCTATAATAAATGGAAAAGTTATATTTATGTAAAATCTTTAAATTTTTGTTATGCAATGGAAATATGACTGCATTACCAAGCTGCCTGAGGCCAACACAGCTACGCACGCTCCTCTTCCTTCCCAATCTTTTCGAAGCTCCCCAACCCCTTTACAACCTCCCAAGAAGTTACCATTCCCCTTAAATCTTTCCTCGCGACATCCTCTCAACCCATTCGAATATGACCTGCTTTTCTTTCGGCTCATCCACGAAGGGTGATGAGAGCTTCTAGAGGGCTACCTTGAACTAAAAGAGGTTAGGTCTTATGACAAGAAACTCATTCGAGGTCTTCCATTGCTGTGGAAGAGGCCACGGGTTGCCGCAAAGGTGGAAATGAACAATCTCTAACCACCAAATGTGATAAGACCAGTCCAAGCAGATAAGGCAAAGGGTATTGAAAATATATCTGAAGTAGTGATAAACGAAACTTAATAACAAAGAAATTTGCGGTTAAAAGATAATCGACACCAAAAATTACACGGAGTCAAAAACGAAAGTAAAGAACAAAATAATATGCAGTTACAAGAGATGTGACAACGAGGATCAGAACAAATCAGAAATGAAAGTGAAGAACAAAGAAGGTGTTTTCAGCAGTTTCATAATATCTAAGAGACGAGAAAGTAAATTAGCAATTGCTCAAAATGAACAAAGTAGACCATCAAATGATACAAAATAAAGAGGACGAACTGAGAAGTTCAAATTCACAGTTGAAAATGAACAGCCTAGACCATAACAAGACCAATCCGTGCAGCTAAGGCAAAGGGCATTGAAAAAATTTCTGAAGTAAATGAAGATAAAGGAAAATGAAGAACAAAGAAATATCTCGCTAGAATATTTGCAAAAACGATAACTACAACGAGTAAAAAACGAAATTGAAGAAAAAAGAAATATGCGGTTAAAAGATAAGTGACAACGAGGGATCAGAACGAAACAAAAATGAAAATGAATCACAAAGAAATATGACACCATTGAAATCTTCGACTCCAAAGAAATGCGTGCTTAGAATGTAAGCGGCAGCGAGATTTACAAGTGACAGCGAGAATAAGAACACGTCAACAATAAAAATGAATAACAAAGAATTGTGCAGTTAGCAGACACGCAAAAGTGAGTATCAGAAGATTCGCGACAGCGAGAAAAAAGAAATATGTGGTTCAAAGGTAAGTGGCAGTGAGAATTACAAGCAACAGCTAGAATCAAAACGTGTCGAAAATGAAAGTGAAGAAAAAAGAATTGTACTGTGAGAAGACAGACGACAGCGAGAATAAGAACGAGTAAAAAATGTAGGAGAAGAACAAATAAATATTACGTTAGAAGAATAATGCCATCACAATCTTCGAAGCCAACAAGCTGTGGCGCAAAACCAGGTACAAACCTACAAAAATGTCGTAAACTGTGCAAGTGTTAAGTAAAAGTCATTGGGACCCTTCAACGTTGTATGTTTTTACTATGGAGTCCTCCTTTTTCCCGAGGAAAGACTGGCCCACAAAAGTTATTTATTTGAAGGTTGCTGATTGCTTGGTCAAATTGCATTGCAACCACCTCAGTATTCAAGTGAATTGGTTTGGCCTTTTATAGGATGTCGCTTGCTCTCTAAAGGGTTTCACAAACAAATCCAAAATGTGAACTCGTGTTTTGCTTTAGTTTCCTTCAACTTAAGCTATGATTCATCCATCAATGGTCATAATGTTTGCAGCTTCAAAGTAGCTGGACAAATTCATTTCAAAGTTAATTTAACAGCACATCCATCACAAACCCCTGAACGTAATTTTGACCACCTTCATATGGCCAAATGTACTTTTAGACCCAGACGAAGCTGTTGAAGAACGCCTTGCGCATATTTTTAAACCACGGATCTCTTGGGAGAAATGAAATGAAAAAAAAGTTTTTTTTAGCTGAAAGTAGGGAGCGACATTAAAAATTAAAACGAACAGATATTATTCCTTGTATGAAAGGGGCTGTCTCCTCCTCAACGCCTCACTCTTTACGCTAAAGTTCCTATTGTTTTAAAAAGCAGAGCTGTGACAAAGAGTATATATATATATATATATATATATATATATATATATATATATATATATATATATATATATATATATATATATATATATATATATATATATATATATATATATATATATATATATATATATATATATATATATATATATATATATATATATATATATATATATATATATATATATATATATATATATATATATATATATATATATATATATATATATATATAGTATATATGTATATATGTATATATGTATATATATATATATATATATATATATATATATATATATATATATATATATATATATATATATATATATATATATATATATATATATATATATATATATATATATATATATATATATATATATATATATATATATATATATATATATATATATTATATTTATGTATATATTTATATATATATATATATATATATATATATATATATATATATATATATATATATATATATATATATATATATATATATATATATATGTATATATATTATATGGTGCTGGATGTGGTTTTAACAACTTCTGCTTCAGACTTCTTCCCAGCACCGCCAGGCCCCGGCATGGCTACGTGGCAAGGTTATGTATATTGATTCTCATTGTCACTCGTCTTCTAACCACAGCCTGTTTTTTATGTCATGACGTTACCATAATTTCGATATACCACACTGAGAAAACTTTAAATTGACCCTTAAAGTTGTGAACTATTTGATTCATTTTTATGGTCAGAAAAGGCAATACGTCAGTTAAAGATAAAAAAAAAAAAAAAACTATGTAGCCGATTTCGAGACCCGGCCCTCCGGCCACATCACACGTTTGTATATATTATTTCTCGTTGTCACGTCTTTTCTAACTGCTGACAATGTGAGTCCCTTCTTGATATAATGGCATCACCATAGTCCATAGGTTCGGTTCAAATACCTTTGAAAAATATGAAATCTTCCTTAAAGTTGCAACCGTTTTTAGATCGTTTTTGTTGCCAGAAATTTCAATATACCAGTCTTAAAACGAAAAAACTATGTAGGCAATTTCGAGGCCGGGCCCTGCATTCGTCATGTGGCAAGTTTGTATATATATATTGATTCTTGTTGTAAGTAGCAACCTCCTTGTGTGTTTTGTAACTTTATATATGTGTATTCTTTACTTTGGTCTCTTCACTTTGCTTTTGACTCGTTTTAATCCTTGCTGCCACTACACTTTGCTATGTACCTTGTGTAATTGTACCTGTATCATAGCTACTAAAAACGATACAACTACTACTGAGGCAAATATGACGTATTTGTGCTCTTGAAATGTATTCACAAATATGACGTCACTCACAGGATTTTTTTTTCCGAGTATAAGGCTCTAAATGAATTTTCTCAAACCTATATAGATGGTTTTTCTGCCAGTAATCCCAGGTTGCCAATTTTGTCAAAAAAATATGGATCCGTTTTCGAGAAAAACTACATACATAAATACATACACAATTATTGCTCGTTTAAGGAGTTAAGATTCTAACCGGATGTTTCTTTGTTCTTCAAGTTCAATCTTGACTTGTTGTAAATTATCAAACCGTATATTTCTTTGTCCTTCAGGGTCAAGCTCATTCTTTGTCTTCTAGGTATTCTGAAACTGCTGAAAACGTATTTGAAAAAAGACTCTTTACACTAGGTATTCTATACTTAGCTATATATATATATATATATATATGTATATATATATATATATATATATATATATATATATATATATATATATATATATATATATATATATATATATATATATATATATATATATATATATATATATATATATATATATATATATATATATATATATATATATATATATATATATATATATATATATATATATATATATATATATATATATATATATATATATATATATATATATATATATATATATATATATATATATATATATATATATATATATATATATATATATATATATATATATATATATATATATATATATATAAAGATAATTTCTTAAACCACATTGGCCTGACATAGCCAATCGTTTCGTTTCCGCGCTGAAGAAGAGAGGCGTTTGTCCTCTCGAAATATTCGCTTTGTTTTTTCAGTATCGTCATTTGGCCTATAAAAACCCCATTTTTGCTCGTTTTTCTTTCTTTATGATATATATATATATATTGTGAACCCATCGTTTACTTGTCATTGCACATTTATTGTAAACGATGGGTTCACAATATATATATATATATATATATATATATATATATATATATATATATATATATATATATATATATATATATATATATATATATATATATATATATATATATATATATATATATATATATATATATATATATATATATATATATATATATATATATATATATATATATATATATATATATATATATATATATATATATATATATATATATATATATATATATATATATATATATATATATATATATATATATATATATATATTGTGAACCCATCGTTTACAATAAATGTGCAATGACAGAGTATACAAAATGCGAAAAGAGGAAACAAAACGATAATATACTAAAGAAAAAAACATAATAACAACAAAAGCAACAACTTCTTAAATAGTATACAAAATAGTACGAAAAGTGGAAACAGAAAGATAACATACTCAAAGATTACAACAGAAACAACAACTTCTTCGGAAATAGCAACAAAGACAACAACTTTTGAAATGAGAAGAAAAAAAAAAGGAAACAAGAGGGAAAATTAAACAAGCAAACTTGCCCACTCGTGCTTTAGAATTGCTGGTTTTGGTTTTTGCCGGCTAATAAGTGTCTCAACAGCTAGATTTGAGTCCGCTAGGTTGTAGCGCCGAATCAGAAAACTATTTTTTGTCCAAGGTGGCAATTTTAGTAGGTACTTTGCAAAACGGAAAAATAAAGAGCGGATTTTAGTCTTTTCACGTTTTGCCAATAAATTCCAGAAAGAGGTCACACATAATATATGTGGAAGAGCGGTAGCGCTGTAAATACTTGCCAGCAGTAGACGGTTAAATCTCAGAGTGGATTTAACGATCAAATCATAGGAGCTGGAAATTTGTCGTTCAAGAAGTGAGATCAGGAGGGAGCGGGTATGGTGTAATGAGGACCCTACTGGCAGCCCCAGATATACTATTTTATCAACTGGTTTTACTGAGCAATCGCCTAGTGTGATATTAGTAGGAGGGTCATTCTTCCAATTATAAAGCAACACTTCCGAATTTTGGGAGTTAAATCTCAGACCGACTTTCTCGTAGTTGGACTGCAGACATGAGAATATTTCTGAACGGCGGTTAAGCGTCCGACTGAGATTCAGCGTATCATCAGCATAGCATGCTAGGGAGATGTCAATGGAACTGAGTATGCATGATGAAGGACAGCTGTCTTGAGGTTCAATAATGTAGTTGTTGAAGAAATTGGGGGATAAAACTGCTCCCTGATGGGCACCTTTAGGGACTGGTATCAAAGCTGACCGTGGGGCTGGCGGAAGGCCTTTATCGGGAGGGAGCTATGTATCTTGTGTAATTTTGCCTGCATCATACACAGTAAAAACAATACAACCGCTTCTGAGGCAAATATGATGTACATATGCTCCTGAAATTTATTCAAAAATATGCCCTCGCTTATGGGATTTTTTTTTTCTAAAATTAAGGCTCTTAACGAGTTTTCTAAAACTTGTCACCTATATAGATTCTATTTTAGACCAGGAAATCCCAGGATGTCAATTTCCCCAAAAACCGATGAGTTGTTTTTGAGAAAAATACTTACACAATTTATTTATTTCAAAGAAATTACCCAATTAGAAATTTTAAGAAATTAGAAACCATTCCAATTACCAAGAACTTTCCTACAAAGGTATTACATTTCTATATTTTTAAATTTGAATTAAGAAAAAGCGCTACCTGGAAATAAGAATAAGAACCCGCAAAAATTTAAAAAGAAAAAATATGACTATACTCTCTATGTTTGGATTTTTGATTCTCAATTTAGGCCTTTGCGTCACTGTATTGGCACTTGACGCTGAGGATTTCCCTTTTGATCTTCCCAAGGGTAGTGGACCATGGATTGCACCTACAGTTGGCAACCCTTGGCCTCTTCCACAGCAATGGAAGACCTCAAATGAGTTTCTTGTCATAAGACCTAACCTGTTTCAGTTCAAGGTAGCCCTCTAGAAGTTCTTTTCAGCCTTTTGAGTAGCTAATAATCATTTCTGATCTTACCAGGGTAAATTAATGGTATTTATACTGGTTTATCTTTGGTGGCCATTTCCTAGAGAGCTCAAATGGTAACTTGGGCCAGCATGAAACTAAGCAGAGAAGAAAGGCAACCACAATTATCATTTAGAGTTACTTTACCAGTTACAATTTGAACAGGCCACTTGATGCATCTCTATATGTTCTTTTTAAATAGCTTATACCTAGCACTTCTTGCAAATTTTGTTTGAATGCCCTTATAAAGCCTTATTCCTTATTATTCTCAAGCAGAAAAGGGGTACCAAAAATTGTGTAAACTAGTTTAAAGCAAATTTCAAACTTATGTGTCTCATTTCTAGAAGTGCATTGCTTCATTTTACCCTCCCCCTCATAATGGAGCAATATATAAAGTAGTTTCCAGAATGTTTGCTGACAATTTTCTGTTCACAAATAATGAAGAACAAGGTTTCATTTGAAGGGTCCCTTTAAGGACAAAAAATGTATAGGCAACAAAGCAATTTGTATATTTGAAAAGAGCAAAAGCAGACTGAAATATATTGCTTTTGCTTGCTTGCTTTTTATTGCTTTTGTTATTTACTTGTATTTTGCTTTTTGCTTATGTGCTTCCTTTATAGGTAGTGGGTCTCCATTAAATGATTATATTCAAACCTGAAGTCTGACGAGGGAATACGTTACACAGATGTGTCAAGTTAATCTGTTCACCTTTTACTTAAGCAAAGTAGTTACAACAACTGTGAATTTACAGCCTTTCACTCTTGGAGGACACAAATTCCTTCATTTCACTATGCCAACCTTTTTTAGTTAAAGGTAGCCTGAAGTATTTGCCTGTAGTGTTCCAGCCAAGACTAAATTTAAATAATCTTGAATTCGAAATTTTGGTAAAAATTGTAGTTCGGCAGTTTTTGGCCAAATTGAAAATCTGTTGTGATAGGTTGTTTAAACTAGAGTTCAGAGGCTATTTAAAATTTGGAAAGCCATTGAAGAAAGCTTAGGTGATTAAAACTTCTCCAGGGGTGGACCAGTCCCCAACTTATAATGCTTTAAAGACACTAAAGAAAACGTCAAGGCACTGTCACCTATCTTGTTTTTGAAAAATAATAGTTTTCATAATTGGCCTGTCTCACACCTCAGGTCATACAAGGTAAAATATAAAATATCCATTTTCATTAAATCTTTCAAACATTTTAAGAAGGACCATTCTAGATATTTGAGGTTGAATTTGAGCATCCTGATCTGTATTTGAGCTTTAGGCCTTGAGCTGTGCCTGGCTCATGATAAGCCAGAACCCTAGATAGAGGAAAGAGAAGAAGGAAGGCAAAAGTAATCACAAGATGTAGACCCATCCCTGAAACTATTATTCTTTGGGCTTATCACCTTTCCAAGATAGCAAACAAACCATAAATTAATTTTTCAACATTATTAGGGCAAAACTCCTCCTTACAGGCAACTTAGAAATATCTTGTAGCAGGTTCTATGAACTCTTTTACATCTGTGATCATAGGCAGTGCACTAGCACTGCCTAAGTAAAGAATAATGTGGGCACAATGTGTTTTTTTTCCTTACCCAGGCACTTCGTATCAAAGGAGTCGTCGTAGAAACTTTGAAAAGGGCTCATTCGATTGGAAATTGGAGTGGCTAGTGACCTTTTTAATAGTCGAAAGTGATTGGAGGGCAACTAGCCCCCCCCCCACGCCCATCATTCCCTCAAACACATCCAATCAAAATTTTGAGATAGCCATTTTATTCAGCATAGTTGATTTCCAAATAGAAAATATGCTTTTTAGGAGGGCACTCCCCCACAACCCTCAGGGCAAGGGTTTTAAGTTATACCTGGGGGCATATAAGATTTTTATAGAAGACGTTGTTGTAGAAACTTCAAAACAGGCTCATTCGATTGGAAATTCAGAGGACTAGTACCCTTTTCAATAGTCAAAGGTGATTGGAGGGCAACTAGCCCCACGCCCATCATTCCCCAAAACACATCCAATCAAAATTTTGAGATAGCCATTTTGTTCAGCGTAGTTGATTTCTAGATAGAAAATATGTTTTGAGGAGGACACTCCCCCACAACCCACAGGGCAAGGGTTTTAAGTTATGCCCTGAAGGCATAAAAGCTTTTTGTAGAAGGCATTGTCATAGAAACTTCTAAACAGGCTCATTCGATTAGAAATTCAAAGGACTAGTACCCTTTTTAATAGTCGAAAGTGATTGGAGGGCAAATAGCCCCCCACCAGGCCCATCATTCCCCCAAACAAATCCAATCAAAATTTTGAAATAGCCATTTGGTTCAGCGTAGTTGATTTCCAGATACAAAATATTTGTTTGAGGAGGACGTTCCCCCACAACCCTCAGGGCAAGGGTTTTAAGTTATGCCCTGGGGGCATATAAGGTTTTTATAGAAGCCGTTGTCATAGAATCTTCAAAACAGGCTCATTCAATGAGATATTCAAAGGGCTAGTACCCTTTTTAATAGTCGAAAGTGATTGGAGGGCAAATAGCCCCCTCCCAAGCCCATCATTCCCCCAAACACATCCAATCAAAATTTTGAGATAGCCATTATGTTCAACGTAGTTTAAAGTTCTGGAAATTAGGTCTTGGAGGATGACAACCCCCTCACAGCCCTCAGGACAAGGATTGTAAGTTATGCCCTGGGGGAATATAAAGTCTTTATAAAGAGCATTGTTGTAGAAACTTCAAAAAGGGCTCATTCGATTAGAAATTGAAATAGCTTGTGCCCTTTTTAATAGTCGAAAGTAATTGGATGGCAACTAACACCCCTTCCATGCCCACCATTTCCCCAAATACATCCAATCCAAATTTTGAAATAGCCATTTTGTTCCACGCAGTTAAAGTTCAGGAAATTATACCTTTGAGCAGGACATTCCCCTGAATGTCTTCAGAGCAAGGGTTATAAGTTATGCCCTGGGGGCATATAAGTTTTTATTGAAATCTTTGTCATAGAAACTTGAAAAAGGGCTCATTCGATTGGTCTTCAAAGGTCTAGTGCCCTTTTTAATCGTCGAAAGTGATTTGAGGGCAACTAACCCCCCTCTCTCACCCACCTTTTCCTCAAACACATCCAATCAAAATTTTTAGATAGCCATTTTGCTCAGTGTTGTGGATTTCCAGATAGAAATTATGTTTTTGAGGAGGACACTCCCCCACAGCCCTCAGGGCAAGGGTTGTAAGTTATGCCCTGGGGGCATATTAATGTTTTTACTGTACGCGTTGTTGTAGAAACTTCAAAAAAAGGGGCATATAAGATTTTTAATGATAGAGTTGTCGTAAAAACTTCAAAAGGGGCTCATTCAATTGGAATTGAAAGGGCTAGTGGCCTTTTTAATAGTTGAAAGTGATTGGACGGTAACTAATTCATGTCTCGCCCACACTTCCCCCAAACACATCCAATCAAAATTTTCAAATAGCCATTTTGTTCAGCATAGAAGAAAGTTCTGGAAATTAGGTCTGTGAGGATGACAACCCCCCCCTCCCCCAGCCCTCAGAGCGAGGGTTGCAATTTATCCCTTGGGGGCATATAAGGTTTTTATTGAAAGCGTTGTCGTAGAAACTTCAAAAGGGCTCATTTGATTGGAAATTGAAAGGCCTAGTGCCTTTTTTAATAGTTGAAAGTGATTGGAGAAAGACTAACGCCCCTCTCACGCCCATCATTTTCCCAGACACATCCAATCAAAATTTTGAGACAGTCATTTTGTTTAACGTAGTTGAAAGTTCTAGAAATTAGGTTTTAGAGGATGACAACCACCCTCACAGCCCTTAGGATAAGATTTGTAATTTATGCCCTGGGGCATATAAGGTGTTTATAGGAAGTGTTGTTGTAGAAACTCTAAAAGGGCTCATTTGATTGGAAATCGAAAGGCCTAGTGCGCTTTTCAATAGTCGAAAGTGATTGGAAGGCTTGACGTTTTTATAGTAAAGATCGATGTGGGTAAAATGTATTATTTTTTTGTTGTTGTTGTTGTTTAGACCAGGGCACTTTGTATCGAAGGTGTTGTCGTAGGAACTTTGAAAAGGGCTCATTCGATTGAAAATAGAAAGCGCTGATGCCCTTTTTAATAGTCGAAAGTGATTGGAAGAAAACTAATACCCCAACCACGCCCACCCTCCCATTTGACTTTATGTTTAAAAACTAAATGTTCCCATAAGATTAAATCAAAATGCACTGTGTTAATGCCAATTCCCAATAACGCATCTCAGCAGTATCCCAAGAATGACTGAGGGTATTGTGTTCAAACTTTTGGGACTGCTTCTGCTTTTAAAATTTAACCAAATCGAAATAGTGTAAGTGTATCCAAGCTATCAAAGAAAGTAAACAGATTTTTTTTGCGAATGGTATCAAGTTTTCCATTTCAGGTCAACTAGACGAGGTGTGAAACTAAATTAAACACTTCTATTTGTGTCAAGATTTTTAAGAGGGTGTACGTTGTTAAAAATTGCTGAAAATTTTTCTCCAGCATACAAATAGCAGGCCAAACTATAAATCTTTAAAAAAACGAAAAGATTTAAAGTATTATTTTCTTTTTCTCTGAAAAGACTATGTGAATATACAACGAACAGAAATTAATTAAAAAACTTTTTCCACAAAAAAGTTTTTCAAAGAAAAGTAAAGAACTCCATTAAACAAAAATTGAGCAAAAATAAAATCAAATAATCTACCAAGCGTGAAAATATCACAAATCAGCATCGATAAATAAATAAAACCCAAAACGAACAGAAATTACAATAAATAACCAGGTCAAACTCAAAACGAGCAGAAATTAACATAAGTTGGGCTCAAAACCCGTATGCTTTCCGAAGGCCAGAACATAATTTGCACTTTACTAAAAAAAAAATACAAATGAATGTGCATTGCCAGTTTAATATACATATACTGATATTTAGTAATCAAAATCTTAATATTATTTGATTTATTAAAGTTATAAAAGTAAAAACATTTATATTTTATTGACCTACCCCCCTAAGTTTAGTCCCTCCCTATAACAAAAACATAAATTAGGAGAAACAAGCAATATAAGCTAAAGTGTAACAATGAAACTTATATCTGAAAGTCATATAGCCTGTAATTTGCAAGTCAATTGAAGAAAACTGGTTTCCTGGCCTAGTTTTTGGGACCTATATCACCATTCTATATTTTTACTGCAGGAATATTCCCTTGGCCAAAAATTTTACATGGGTAAGTTTCAAGTTGTTCAAAGAAAATGATTTTTTGGCCCTTTTTCTAGGGAACCAATATTTTCTTTTCTTGTATATTTGGGTCCTTTCCAATTTTGGACTAAAGGACACAGGTTTGGGGCAATGAGAAAAAAAAATTTGGCCCTTATTGGACCGAATTTTTTGAGGACCTTCTCCCCCAATCTTACTTTTTACATTTAGTTTCTTTTGGCTATAAACTTATGGCTGTTTGTTTCAAATTGATTATTGATTAAAAGTTTTTGTTCCATTTTGTGCGACCTGTTACTAGACCCCGGCGCCACGCTGATGAGGGACGACCGGCGGCGCGCCGCCGGTGCGATCAATGTTTACCGCAAATATTAATGTTTTCATCAGTCTTTCTCAAATCACAGCTTAAATTTACAACAGATTTGACCCTATTCATGAGTTCAAAACTTCACAAGTCGCTGGTTTGAAACTGGTCTTCTTTGTTATTCATCAAGAGAAGTAGAAATCTGGTAGAAACGAAATGGCTGTGGCGTTTCAGAACCATTGCATAATAGTTGAAGTATCTATCAGCTATGTATTCTTAACATAAATAATTATCAAAATTAGTAGTTTTTTTCATCAAGCATTACTGCATACAAAACTTCAAATACCGTATCACAAAATTCGTCAGTTATCTGGGTAAAAACTTTGAATATAAGTTTGAACTTAGAAGCTTAATTTTTTCATAATGCCCTTTGCCAATATCTGCTTTGTCACCTTTAAAAACATTTGAAATGGGCGACTTTGATATCGGTCGTTTTTTTTTGCTCTTTTTAAATCCAAAAAAGCCTTCCTTGTATTAAAAACAGGATTTAATAAAAATTAAAAAAAAAAAAACATCTAGTATAACTCACGAAAATCTTGTTAATTTTTAAATTATCATAGGGGCTGGACAAAGATGTTGTACGGAGTATTTTTGCTTGGCTTCTTCCTTCTTTAATTTACATGTGTTGATTCATATTTCAAACATTATCCAAGTGTCGAAATCTACCGTACATAAAACATAAAACAATGTTTACAATACACAAAAGAACATACAATTGCAAGCAGAAATATATGTAAAACACAAAAACACATCAACCTGTCCTACCAATTTTTTCCACAATCATTTATAATCGTTTTGAATAGAATAACTTAAAATTCCACCTTAAAAAATAATCAAACATCAGTTCCCAATGACGAAATGTGGATGACCCACCTCAGTACTGGAAGGAAAATGGAAGTTAATTTCCAATCAATGTGTCAGTTTCAACCAACTAGCTTGGTCGAACTTAAATGAATTTATATAATGGACGATATCAGAAAATTGAACAGCTTTTCGAAGAGCATGTATAGCAATTCAACGTAATCTTGTATGATTCGAATATGTTTCAATTATAATTAAACTAAAATGAAAAAATTATGACATTCGAAACTTTTAACTGAGACAGTGAACGTTTGGAAATTTTCCTTAGGGGTATTCTCATTGAATTTCCTTTCTTTTAAGATCGTGGCAACGCGTGACGGGTAGGCTGGTATACTAATGAAATTCCAAATATTAGTATGTGTAAAAAAAAGGTATTTTTCAAAATAATGTGGAGGGACAAAAAATCTAGGGGTCAACTGATCGAAAAAAAATTCCTTCAGTCAAACTTGGAAATCTATTCTAACTGTGGGATGTGGCTATAATTGTCATGAATAAAAATCAACTTATCCACTTTGTGTGGACTGAGGCTGCTTTCAATAAGAAAATTCAAGATATTATTGTTTGAATATAATAATTCCCTACCCCCCCCTCTGGACACCACCTTCATAGGATACCGTCTCTGCTTTAAATTAAAAAAATATATTTTTGGCATCCCTGCTTTCAATAAAAAAAAAGTACTATCACTTAAATATAATAACTCCCTAGGCCCCCCCCCCTCTGGATACCATCTTGATAGGATACCGTCTCTGCTTTAAATTAAAAAAAAAAACTTTTTGGCATCCCTGCTTTCAATAAAAAAATTCAAGATATTATCATTTAAATATAATACTTCCCTAAACACCCCCCTGGATACCATGCACCTTGATAGGGTACCTTCTCTGCTTTAAATTAAAAAAAATGACTTTTTGGCATCCCTGCTTTAAAAAATAAATAAATTTGACATACTATCATTTAAATATAATATCTGTCTATCACCCTCCCCCCTCTGGATACCCCCTTGATAGAATACCGTCTTCACTTTAATTTAAAAAAATAAATTTTTGGCATCTCTGCTTTCAATAAAAAATATTAAGGTATTATCACTTAAATATAATAACTCCATATGCCCCCCCCCTTATGGATACCATCATCTTAATGGGATACCGTCTCTGCTTTAAATAAAAAAAAATAATTAACTTATTAGCATCCCTGTTTTCAAAAAAAAAATCGTGATATTATAATTTAAATGTAATACCTCCCTACCCCCCCCCCCTCTGGATACCACCTTGCTAGGATACCATCTCAGCTTTACATTAAAAAAATTATTTATTTAATAATTAACTAGGTCACTATATGGTTCAAACAAACACTCGAAATAACGTTAAACAGCTTATTGTTCCTTGAAAAAAATTGAGTGTATGACTAAAGGGGTACGAAGACAACAACAAAAAAGGCGAAATTATTCACATATACCTCAAACTATTGGAAAACTGAGTCATAGATTTGCCGTGGTATTCAATAAGATCCAAAGAATCTAATTAAAAGGGAGCAGACACAAAAGCCAAATTGGGTCACTATATGGTTCAAACAAATGTAGCGATGGAATTCTTATGTGGCTATAAAGAATGTGTGGCTATAAAGGGAAAGGGACTGGGCTTAATTGTGGTCATAAATATTGACCGCGTCAAATCTAATATCGTACCCTGAAGCTGTGAACTTACACCTTATAAGTTCTCCGATAGTGCCGCTTATAGCGCTAAAGATCGTGCCAACAAGGCCTATGCCACCCTCAATTAATGAGAGACAACATAATGTGTAGCCATATAAATGTGACCTCTTCTCCTTTAGCGAGAAGAGATCATATCTAGATATCAGATTCCCTGGGAACGTCCTTGGAAATTTGCGAACTAATTACCTGTTATTAGGCTGGCTACAGACATATAAAATGAAATAAACACAGGTAAAAAAGCAATAGATTTATTGAAACTTACATATTTGGGTGAACAGCAATAAGTCACTTCAAATGACAATAATGGTGACTGAGATACAACAATGAAAGAATCGCCAGGCTTGAATGGCGAAAAAATTCTATCTGACTGGTCCTGATTCCGATTTACGAATCTCTCCAAAAAGCACTTTTACCCCACTATCAAACGCAGTTTTTTTTGTCTTGTGCTCTAAGAACTGGCTCACAATTGGCTCAAGTGGCCCAAGGATGCGAACCCTTCGTCCAATAAATTGTTTTAAATATTTCTGATGATTCAAACGTTCACACGGTTCTTATCAGTTAAACTTCCTTAGAAATATTGTGCATAGCACCTTTTTTATTGCTCACTGTCTTAGCGAAATCCAAAGCTTGGATAGCGCCGTTCTTTGTCTGAGGCTAACTTTAGTTTTTTTTCTTTGCTGATTAAGGATTTTTCATCTTTGAAACTAGGTTTAACTTAATTATAGGGAGTCGGAATTATCTTTAGAAAGAAGGAACTTTTTTTGATATTTTAAATACATCGCATTTTACTCACGGTACATATTACCCGTCCCATTAATTAATGACGTCCCGTCGTTAGTACTTGCTTGCCTTTGGGCTTTTAAAATGTTCGCAATTTATTAACTATTTCTTCTACATAATTATTTTATATTTATGTTATGGCTTAATCAGGAGTGCTAAAAATTTTCTCTATTACTTTTCTTATTTAATTCTACGTCCCTATCTAAAATTCATCTACCGGACTAAGATTATTCATGGTTCTAGGCTAGCTACTATACTAAAGATTTTTTTTTCGATATCTAACACTGATTACTTTAACATTTCCAACAAGGTTGGGGCTACTCTACCTTCACATAAGATTTTTTTTTGAATTCACTTTTTACAAGGTTTTTTATTTTATTTTGCTGTCTATATGGCACACTACTTTCTATCTACGCTACATTAAATGAATAGCTCGACAACGCTACACATAACTCTATCTGGACATCTAACATTACATACAAGAACGATTTAAAACGCACAATATTGGGTTTACCATATTCACTGGTAACATTAAAACACTTTCACTGGGGAGGTTTTCTACGAAATGTTAATGATAGGATATTGGGATTTTTGAGTTATCAAAGTTATTAAGAAGTAACATATGTAAATTCACATCTATTTCATCACCATTCGTGTCTTTAGTGTACTCAATCCTTCTGTTGTAAATTATTGTCCTTCACTCTTTTTGTCTTTGCAAAATTTTTTAAAGCACTTACGTTATGGTTTCTTCATGGGACAGTTCAAGCACGATTGTGTTCACACGATGAGCTTTCTCTAATTGTCAACTGGGAAATGATGCTTCCAACTGCAGGTGTGGGATATGTTATCAGGGTTCATTCTCACCTGCTTTTTGATAGTTCATAGGGTGCTTCATCATTAAGTGGTCGAACACTGGAAGTGCGTTTATTTTCTTCTCAGAATATTACTTTTGAAATATTTTGAAGCACATAGAGAATGTGTTTTTCCATAAAATTGTTCATTTTTGTCTCTTATAAAATTTTTAGCTCGTGGCTTGCGTCTATTAACCCTTGCGATGATTCCTAGGTTGATCATGGGGGAATTTAAGTTTGGGTTTAGAACAGGTAGACATCAAACTATAGGGACTCCTTCAACATATTGTCTTTAACTTGTGGGAGGGGTATATTGTCACTGAGGGGTTGGTCACTGGGGTTAATTTTGATTTCCAGGTCCATTGTTCAGAAATTATCTCGTAACATTTATGGGATAACAGAGATATGAATTTTCCACACAGAGGGGATAGGATGGATTTCGAGTGATGGTCGAAAGGGATTCAACGCGTGAGTCTGTGACACATAAATAGTTATTCGGGTCATCAAGTATCATGACTGTAGGATCATATGGCATATGGGATCATAATGATTATCAAAGGCGATATTTATGTACTTATATCTTGTACTGGTCGATGGGGTTCTCAGAATTTATGTGATTGTATAGTTCGATAAAGCACTGGATACTGAGATTCAAATATAATGTTACCTGATACGTAATGTGGTTCGTGGTCGAAGAAACAATGATCAAAGGTAACTGTTGTTTTCGTAGACGAAGCTGGGATGAAAATTGCCTGGAGTGTATGATGAGTACTGTTAGTTACTTGAGGTATAATGAAAAAAGATGCTTCTAGGTTGTATCTGCACTGGGCAACTCATTTTAATACTCGATATCCAATATGTCAATCCACTTCTCATAATAAAAATAACGAGGCAGAATCCCACGTTCTTTAAAGTAAATACTCATCGTACAAATAAGTCACGTATCGATTGGGTACATGAATTTTACGCTACGAGACAGAGTTAAATAAATACACTAATATTAGTACAGAAAACGAAATTTTTATCGTGTTGGTTATAATAAAACGACATAATTCCCATTGGGAAATTCAATACATAAAAGTTTCTTCTAAGTTGGTATAGCCTAACGACGATATAAAAGATTAATTCTTTAACTTTGAGTGTGGTCTGTTATTCTGCTTTCTAATATATTCTACTACATACACTTTATTTTAACTTCTTTCAACACTTAGTTAATTTTACATTAGATTTAAAATAATCATTTAAACAGAGTTTATGCTACATGATTAATTTTTGAGGTCTAATTTTACAAAATATTTCATGCCTGCATTGTTCACGCCCGTCCGTGCTATTTAAGAAACGTATGTTGCAGCGTCATAGCCACATGGTTTTACGCAAACCACCTTATAATGAGGGAACAAGACAGAGCAAGGACGATTGGAGACCTCTATACCCACTCGTTTTCTGATGTCTTCCCTTTTTCTTTGTTTAGACGTTCTCATGGGGTTCCGGGTTTAACTTCTGCATTTCAGCCGTTTCCCCGTGTTCTTCTCTTGGTTTTCGCCTTCTTAGTCTCAGGATTTTTCCGTAATTAAAAGTCAGTAAGGTTCTTATGGTCAGGGAAGTCGCGAATACGAAAAATACGGCCAGTAGCATGTTCCACCAGAAACTGGTTGAGAACAATCCGTATCTATTATCCACATACGTTAATCTCTGGTCTTCATTTGTAAATAGGGGAATCTGGGAATCTAATGCTTCTCTTATTTTTGTAAGCCTTATTGTCCCTTTATTCTTTTCTATTTTTGACCATATCGAGTCTTTTATTTCCTCGTTTTTTATACTGGGAATAGTGTACGACAGGTTAATTGCCTTGAAGTTAGTAATTTTGGGACTTATTATGTTTGTGCTCGTGGTAATTAACGGCGTTCGTACAGTTGACTCTTTAGTTACGAGTCGACACCCTTGTTTTATGGTTATCGTACCCACATTTTGTAACAGTAATTCTGTTTTGTAACTTGGGTCTATTCTTTCTATATTATTGTAACAAGACAAAGTTCCAACAGTTTCTCTTGGAACAGAAATCCTGATAGTGTTCATAAATATGAACAGGATCAGCTCATAATTAGATGATTCTTTATTGGTAGTTTTTTTTTTTTGATGAATTCAATATTTGTTAGGATCTTGTTTGGTTTTTAATATAAAATCCGAGGAGACCACCAAAACCCTGCAGATTAAACACCGCGTGGGCCTTGAGATCCTTCCCAGGCCTCACACAAAATAGTCCCAAACGCCAGTTGTCGTCCTCAGTAGCACACGAGCTTCCTACCTTTGGTTAATTTCTGTTCCAACCTTTCTCTCTGATCACCAATGTTTTGACATCACTTGTATTATTATTATTTTTATTTTTATTAATATTGACTGTGTTAACTTCACTTCCACACTGTGAAATTTATTTTGGTGCATCACAAGTTGGTTTTCATAAGAGATTTGAAACTTTCGTTTATATTAATTAGAGACATTTCCATCTGTCAGGTTTTTTAACCGTTCTGCCTGACTGTGTCGTTATTTTCTCCTCTGTTTCTTGTGGTTTTTTCTTTTTCGGTTTTTCTAGCGAAATAAGGTCAATTTTTTTGTATTGTTTTTTCAAAAATTCTTGGCCTTTTAATTTCGTTTGTTTCGCGTGTGCGGCTGCTGAAGTCGTTCTTTATTTTCCTATTTCTTTAACTACTATATGGTCTGATTCGCCGTCAGACTCTTCGGAACTAGTTTCCGACGAATCCGGATTAGAAATTTTAGAGGTGGCCCTTTGTCAGGTATCACCTGCCCTTCCTTCGTAAATTTCTACTCCTTTGGGACTAGAAGGTTGATTTTCTAAGTCCTCGTCTTGAGTTTTTAACTCAGGAGATTTGAAAGATTTTTGAGAACTTTGAGAGGAATCAAGAGTTTTTGCGGGGTTCCTCCACTGTTTGAATGCCATGTCCTCAGGGGGGTGGGGCATTCTTTGCACTAGTGTTTCTCTCCATGACGTCCACTGATTAGGCTTGACTTTGGACACAGTTATATGATGAAATTGTCTTTGCTGGTCATCGTTGGGAGTATTTTTCTTTGGCAAGATACTTCGACTCGTTTTTATGGGGAAATATATTAAATCTAAAGCTTCTCGCAGGTTTGTCTTGGTTAAATCTTTGGAGGAGTTTTCTTTAAAATTGTACAGGGGGTTTCTACAGCTCTATTTAATTCTTCCTGTAAAGACAGGGGCCTTTCTGTCGGTGTTGCAGGGGAAACCATATCGTCTGGAAATCTTTTGGGGGGACAAGGGGTCGAAATTCTATCGGGGAAAAATTGTTTTTTTGGAGATATCGTATAATTTAGTTCTCCTGCGCTCGCCGATGAATAACTTTTTGGATCTTTTGGTGTTTTTATTTCAGGAAAAAATCCTGGTATTAGGGATTTTTTCTCAAGAACAACTAGATTTTTTATTGCTAAATCTTCTTAAAAGTTTTCCTCGTCACTGTCATCTTCATAATAATCTTATTTAAAATTAAAGGGTTCTAGCTCTGCCAATCTTGATTTAGGTGGCTCATTTTCTGAATCTGACGAATCAGTAGAGGAGGGACGTGATACCCATCTGTCAGGAAATTCAGCTCTTTTTATTCTGCTAACATTTGCCTTGTAAGTTCTTCCGCTATCGGGGTTCTCCATTTGAAAATTATAGTCGTTATCGTACTTTTTGATTATTCTGTACGGTCCAGAATATTTTTGGAAAGTTTTTTTCCTTCCGTTTTTGCCTCGTTCTTTAGGTAGACGCAGTCTCCTACTTTGAAATCTATACTCCCCTTGACTTTGGGTTGGTTTCTTAGCTTTTGGTTTATTTTACATTTTTCCAACTCTTGTCTAACTATTTTATAAGTTTTCCTCATCCTATTTATGAATTCTTGTTTGTAATCTTCCGAGCTATTGTAATACTGCCGAGATTCAATAATCTCATTATACCGGGTTCGAAAATCACGACCAAAAAGTAAATAAAATGGATTGTCTTTGGTTGTTTCTGAATAAGCAGTGTTGATTATGTTAGTTAAATAAGGTAAGAATTGATCCCAGTCGTTACGATTGTATTTTTTATAAACACTTAATAAGTTCGAAAATATTTTATGCCTATTTTCTATTTTAACATTAGCTTGTGGGTGGTACGGAGCTGTCACCATTTTCTCTATATTAAGAAAACTCATTAAATTTTTTGTTACCTTTGAAACAAAATTACCTCCGTTGTCACTCAAAACCTTATTTGGAACGCCAAATTTTAAAAATAATTTCGCTAACGCCTTACTAGTGGCGTAAGCACCTTGATTTTTTAATGCTTTTGCAAAAGTAAATTCTGAAAAATGGTCTATAACTGAAAGAATACAAGTATGGCCTCTGCTAGAAACAGGCAAGGCTCCGCTCGTTCAGTATAAGTCAAATGACATAATATCGAAGGGGTACTTTTCTACAGGGACCCTTCCCATTGGAGGATTAGGATAAGCTGGGGGGATTTTTCTTAAGTTACACGCTTCGCATGTACTTACAAATTCTTTAAGTATTGTCATTGCCGACGGCACGTAAAAATATTGTTTTAATTTATGGAAAGTTTTCATTACTCCTAAATGTCCACCTATATCTGAATGAAAACATTCAAATGCAGGTGCTATTAAGTTTTGTCGTAATACAGGTATTATTGAAGTTTGATTTCTGTCTGTCTCAGCAGTCACGACTCTGGACTCTGTGTATTTCTTTTGTAAGAGTTTTGAATTCATCAGGTAGTATATCCACTTTAAAAAAGTAATGAATAAGCGCCTCACACATTTCTTTCTTTATTTGGTGCCTTATTATATTTTCTAAATACAAGTGATAATATTCAATTTTATTTCTCTTTACTCTGTCTTTGACTTTTTTTTTCTAAAGTTTAGGTTTGCTCGTAGTATTGATAGCGTTAAATTCATTTTTTTCAGTTTCCGACGGAATATTTTCTGGGTATCTACTCAAAAAGTCACAAGCTGCGTTTTTTTTACCTTTTAAATGTTCAAATTCGTAATCTAGGTCTTGGATTTTCATAATCCATCTAGCTAGAATGCCTGTGGGGTTTTTAAATGTGCGCAGGTACTGCAAGATTTTATGCTCTGATCGTAGTATAAATTTTCTACCAATAAAATAGTGTCTAAATTTGTCCAAGTGGTGGATTATAAATAGTAATTCTAGGTTTGTTGCAGAATAACTACTTTCGCCCTTTGATAAGGTTTTGCTCAAATAGCATATAACTTTTTCTATTTTTTTTTGATTAGAAGGTCCTTGTAAAGGATCAGGGTTTCCTATGGTAATTATTTGCGGAAGAATAGCCCCAATGCCTTTTGAACTAGCATCGGTTGTGACCACAAATTCTCCGTTTTCGAAATCAGAAAGTGATAATATTTGTTCAGTGAGCGCCTTTTTGAGACGGTCTAGGGAAGTTTGAGCTTCCTGGGACCAGGTAACATTTTGGGAATTCCCTTTAGTTAATTCCGTGAGGGGTTTTGCAATTTGGGCGTAATTGGGCACGAATTTTCTAAAGTAGCCAGTAAGACCTAAAATTCCTCTTAATTCTTTCATAGTTCTGAGGGGTTTGAGGTTTTCAACACATTTTATTTTATCAGGGTCTGGGGATATCTCTCCTTGTGTTACAACTACCCCTAAAAATTTAATTTTAGGTTCAAATAAATTTACTTTCTCAGGCCGAAATTTTAAATTACCCTTTCTGAACTTCTCGAACACCTTAGCTAATGTTGCTAAGTGTTGTTCAGTGTTTTCTCCCACGCATATGACATCATCAACAAAATGAATGATATTCGTTAATCCTCTTAACGGGTGTAATAGAGGTCTACACAGCACGCTTGAACTTGTTTCAACTCCATAACGTACTCTTAAGTATTCATATGCACCACGTTCTGATGTTTAAAATGCGGTTTTATGGACTTCTTTTTTGGCCATTTTCACTTGGTGATAGCCTTGGGTAGGTTCCAAAGAAGTAAAAATTTTGTTTTTGCTTGAAATTGAGTCAAGAATTTCATCTATTCTTGGTAAAGGAAATTTATCGCTAACTACTTGTTTGTTGAGGGTTCTATAATCTACTACAAGTCTAAGATCACTATTCCTTTTTTGGTACTAAGATCACTGGTGCACTATACGGACTTATACTGGGGCGTATAATTTCATTTTTTTCTAATTCACGGATTTTATTTTTTAACCACTCTTTGTGCTTATACGGCACACGATATGGCTGTCTCGTTACAGGATTACCAGTCGTTAAAATTGAGTGTTCATTAAATGGTATCAGTCCAATATCATCTTCAGATGCGGAAAACACATCTTTAAAACCCCATAATAATTCGCACAATTTTCTCTTTAGCTCCTTGTCCGTAATATGATCTAATTTAAATTTGTTTAAAAATTGCGAGTTAATTGTAGGGTACCTGGTATTTGAGATTTTAATGCCGTTGACTAGGTTTCTTTTAGAATTTTGCCATGTATTTAAATCATTCTCTGATAAAACTTGAATTTGAACTAAACACGTCCCCCTTTTTATTGTAATTGTATCATTTTCGTGGTTATTAGTTACCCAAATAAAACCTTCTCCTTTGTCATAAGATATGATCTGTTCTTCGCATAGCAGATTTTCGGGAATTTCAGATCTGGTCGCAAACCATATTTCTGATTTGCTAACCACTGGCTCAATCATCTGTGATATTTGAATTTTTTGCATCGTTTTGGGAGGGACTCTTGTTTTCCTTATCGCGAACCCGTAATATTTCTCTTTATTTTCATTGTTTATTAGATTCATACTGGCGCTATGCTGCGCCATTGCGGCATCTTGCGGCGTCACGTTGGGTTTTACTATGTTTTTCCATAATTCCGCTATTTTCTTGATTTCGTTTGACCTGTACTGTCGCATATATCCTATTTTTATTTTCGCAGATTCATTATCCTTATTATTTAAATTTACTTCATTTCTGCAATTTCTCTCAGAATAATTGAACAAATTTCTGACTATTCCTTTTACTCCTTGCGAGACATGAGGTTCAAAAGATTGCGACATTATACAGTCAAAAACTTTGTTTACTGTTACGTTGTCTTCGTATCCTCTGTTACGATTTCTTAAGGTAGAAATTTCTTCCCCTACCTTAGCCGGGTAGACAAGCCTCTCGTTTGCTATGTCTAATAGTACTTTATTGGACCTTAAAAAAATTTGCTCCTATAATTGCTTCGTA
The DNA here is from genome assembly GCF_049724085.1 of Artemia sp. Qi Xiang Cuo. Classification (NCBI taxonomy): domain Eukaryota; kingdom Metazoa; phylum Arthropoda; class Branchiopoda; order Anostraca; family Artemiidae; genus Artemia; species Artemia sp. Qi Xiang Cuo. The sequence continues at coordinate 11,369,064 of NC_142802.1, read as the reverse complement.
CGGAAAGTTACCGCATATTATAAAATTTGTCGTAAAGATCCTATTGTCCCTTTTTACGTTTAGGCAAACTGAACCTCTTGCATCCAATTTATTCCCTGTCACACTAGTTAAATTGGGATTAGGGTTCCTCTGTTGCCTAATATGCAGAGGCAACATATTTAATACGCAGGAGGTAATGATACTAATCGTTGCACCAGAGTCAATCAAAGCTTTAAAGTAAACGTTTTCTACACAAAAATTATTAAATATAGGTAAATTATTATTATTATCACTACAAGACGGCACTATCTTTGTTTTGGACCTATTAAAAATTCCGGGCACCCTATGGGTCCAATTTATATTTCTGAGGGGTCTGAAACGTTTCCCTGGGGATTTATTTCATGTGTCGGTGCCTGTAATAAATATTCAGACGTATGAGTTTCCGTAGGCATATCTAATTGATTTACGTCTGTCTGCCTTCACCATGTATTATTATGGTAACTTGGATGTCCTGTGTCAGTGCTGCTTGCTGGCGCTGACTGCCAATGCCGTTGGCTTGCAAAATTTTCATTTCCCATCGGCAAATTTTCGTGATTTCTATATAGCATCATCGCATTATATTGGCTTTGGCGAGTATTTGGGTTTTCAAATCGATAATTTATTTGTCTGTTGGGGGGAGGGTTATACAAATTTGGTTGGTACGTGTTGTAGGGTACTGCTTGGCGCAATCTTCCCTGGTTGTAGCCTAGTGCACCACCGGCGCTAAAATTTATTCTTTCAAACAATTGTTGGCCATAATTTTGCCTACTGCCGACAGCAATTCTTGGTATGCGGTTGGGGACATAATGGCACTCTCTCGCGATGTGCCTAGGTCGATTGCAATTATAGCATCTTATTATTGTATGGTTATTTTCATAATTGGATTGTTTGACAGGCTGAAAACGTACTGTTTTCTGCCTAGCGGGTTCTTGCGTTTTATTTCTTTGTGGCACTGGGGAGTTATCCCTTGAAAAGAAATTGGGGGACGCCTGATCACCCTTGAAGTTTATGTTTGCATTTGAATCGCCTAGGCTATTTAGTTTTGCTTTACTGTGATTTGCGACCATCGTGTCGACTTCGATCAATCGCTCTACCTCCTGAACTGCGAGATCCAACGTCTGAATATTTTTGGATATTACCACTCTATATAGTTTTTGGGGTAGCCCTTGCAAAAAGGTATTTAGTATGACTTTTTCATACAGTTGCCCTGAACCACGTCTGTATTTTGCCTCTACCGAAATGTGTATATTATCGAAATGCTCTTATATTTTGTGAATAGTCAAAGCACACCGTACCGTGTTTTAATTTATATATGGAACTGGTTTCTATAAATCTATCTTTAAATGCTTTTAACAATTTGTCCACCGTATTTATTGGAAAGTTGGCGTTATTGCCTGTGGTATGTTCAATCTGTTTTAGAAAGGTTAAGGCCTGGCTTTTTAATCTTAGTAGGAGCATGTCGACTAACGCTTCTAGCTCTGTTTTTGTTAGTTGTATAAACTGGGCCAATTGGATATTAAATTCGTCAATATCTGATTGACCATTGTACTCCGGGATAGATTTTGCTATTTCTATATTTTTCGCGACCAACTTCTGCACCATTAATAAATCGTTAAGGTCGTCCGACATTTTTTTTTTCACTTAACCTATTTTGGGGGAGGCTGTTATCTCCTATGAGATATTTTAAAGGGTTTCCTGCGGTAGCTTAGCGGTTATAGGCCTAATCACTTTACTTATATGTCTGTATCTCTCTAATAATTAAATTTAAATTACAAAGTTTTATAGCCTAATTAGTTTGCAAGTTTTCCTCCAATTTCCGACCGTGCCATTTGTAGCGATGGAATTCTTATGTGGCTATAAAGAAAGTGTGGCTATAAAGGGAAAGGGACTGGGCTTAATTGTGGCCATAAATATTGACCGCGTCAAATCTAATATCGCACCCTGAAGCTGTGAACTTACACCTTATAAGTTGCCCGATAGCGTCGCTTACAGCACTAAAGATCGTGCTAACAAGGCCTACGCCGTACTCAGTTATGCAATAAAATAAAATAAGTAGCCATATAAATGTGACCTCTTCTCCTTTAGCGAGAAGAGATCATATTAGAGACCAAATTCCCGGGGAACATCCTTGGAAATTTGTGAACCAATTATCTGTTTTTAGACTTAACACAGACATAAAATGAAATAAAAACAGATAAAAAAGCAACATATTAATTGAAACTTAAATATTTGAGAAACTGAACAGCAATGAGTCACTTCAAATGACAATAATGGTGACTGAGATACAACAATGAAAAAATCGCCAAGCTTGAATGACGAAAAAATTCTATCTGAATGGTCCTGATTCCGATTTACGAATCCCTCCAAAAAGCACTTTTACCCCACTATCAAACGCAGTTTTTTTGTCTTGCGCTCTAAAACTGGCTCACAATTGGCTCAAGTGGCCAAAGGATGCGAACTATTCGTCCAATAAATTGTTTTTTATATTTCTGATGATTTAAACGTTCACACGGTTCGTATCAGTTAAACTTCCTTAGAAATATTGTGCGTAGCATCTTTTTTATTGCTCACTGTCTTAGCGAAATCCAAAGCTTGGATAGCGCCGTTCTTTATCTGAGGCTAACAGCAGTTTTTTTTCTTTGCTGATTAAGGACTTTTCATTTTTGAAACTAGGTTTAACTTAATGATAGGGAGTCGGAATTATCTTTAGAAATAAGGAACTTTATTTTGGTATTTTAAATACATCGCGTTTTACTCACGGTACACAAACACTCGAAATAATGTTAAACAACTTAGTGTTCCTTGAAAAAAAAATTGAGGGTATGACTAAAGGGGTACGAAGACAACAACAAAAAAGGCGAAATTATTCACATATACCTCAAACTATTGGAAAACTGAGTCATAGATTTGCCGTGGTATTCAATAAGATCCAAAGAATCTAATTAAAAGGGAGCACACACAAAAGCCAAATTAGGTCACTATATGGTTCAAACAAACACTCGAAATAATGTTAAACAGCTTAGTGTTCCTTGAAAAAAAAAATTGAGGGTACGACTAAAGTTGTACGAAGACAACAACAAAAAAGGCGAAATTATTCAGATATACCTCAAACTATTGGAAAACTGAGGCATAGATTCGCCGTGGTATTCAATAAGATCCAAAGAATCCAATTAAAAGGGAGCACACACAAAAGCTAAATTAGGCCAGTAGCCTATGAGAAATCGCAAAATATCCAAGACAAAGAACAAGTCCCAATGGGGGGCCCTGGGTCTATCAAAATATTTCAATGGTTTCCCAGGAAATTTAATAGTATTTTTTTCCATTTCCGCTTTAAATGAAAAAAATAAATATATTTTTGGCATCCCTGCTTTCAATATAAAAAATGAGGTATTATCATTTAAAAATGATAGCCCCCTATCCCCCCCTCTAGGCAATAATTTACAATTTTTAAATGAATCATATTTTTGGGGTAACTTCCGTTTCAATCTTTAATTCCCCAACCTTGTACATAGCTTAGTCTATAGCTAAATATTGTCTCAATAGAAGTTTTTTTTTTTGGGGGGGGGGGGGTGGAGGTAAAATATTTTCAGACAGAAGATTGTATTTTCTTTAATCTATCAGGCGTTCAACAATGGAGTATTAAACATTAAAAAAATCTTATCTGAAAACAGCAAAAGAAAAAAAATTCTGCAAACTTACAAATCAGCTGTAGAAACGATCTTTCTGCTATCAATTTCAAAATCTAACTGTAGTGAATGTTGTGTTCTATAATTCTTTTCAACTTGAAAATAAAATTCCTGACTACGAATGATGTTAGGAATTGCAAGTGGGAAACTGGATTTGAAAAGATTTAAACTCATTTCATAAAGACGATACTTTTTTTGTCAACATATGAAGAACTGTGCATATTGCAATATTTGCAATGCAATTGCATATTGCATCTGTCTGGTTCTTATGCAAAATAACAAGAGACGAAAATTAACGAACCAGAGCGTAGTGAAGAATTATGGTATGCAAAGTAATATTTGGCAGGGAAAGTCACTGGTGATAAATTGCTAGGGGAGGCACCGTGATTGCGTGATTTTCAGGGATTCGGGGAATCAATTTTTTTCGGGGTGACGCATAGATTTTCGGGGAAATACTCGAAAATTCGGGGATAGTGCAAGCCCTGCTTGATTGGGGATAGTGCGAGCCTCAGGAAAAATCGAAATACTAAACCAAACGAGAAGGAAAAGCTCCGACTTTGTGGTTGACGTAATAAAGAATTGCCGCAAAATTACTTTAAAGTCGACCGAACGCCGCCACCTTTGCCGGTGGTGGCGTGCCTGTGGCGCGCCGGTGGCGTTGCGACACTTCGGCGGCATTTGACCGAGTCTCTTGTCGGCGGTGTTCGGTCGATCCGCCGGCACGGCGCCGGGGTCTACCTGTAACATCCTTTGTCCTCCTGACAAAATGCTTGATTCTCTTTGTCCAGTCAATGATTCTTGAAAGTGTCAAGCAAATAAAAAAAAATAAAAGTATTTGGGACCATTTTAGGTTCCATATTTTTGGGGCCTGTCCCCCCCCCCCAAAGAACACGATATTAGGCCATTTTATTGGCCCCATTTTAAAGGAACCAATTCTTTTTACCCCTTTTAGACCCTATTGTAGATGGGCTTGCACTTGGGCGAAAGGGACTTAAGACTGCAAGTTCCAAACTGATCAGGGATAAAAAGTTTTTTGGTCTATATCTTGGCCCCCTAACACACTCACAAAATCCTCCCACCCCAAAAAAAAACCTGTGGTTCTCTTGGCTGAAAAAACTATTCTGGAAAGTTCTATGCCAATGGGACAGCTAAGATCAAATGTGACTCTTTTCAACAGTGAATCCTATTCGCAAGCAACTGAAAATTTGGGCTCTGGGTGTCCTGTTTATCCAGGTGGTATATTTTTAGCATCTTTCAACTATTTTGGGCAAAATGGCAATTTCTAGTTTTATCTTATATCATGGGGGTTTCAGGGGACTGGGTAACAAGACATGCAAAGGAGGGGGGTTGGTTGCCCTCCAGTCACTTTTAGCTCTTAAAAAGACCACTTGAACTTCCAATCAAATGATCACTCTCAATTTTTCATGACCACTTCTTGTCTATAGGTTGCCAGGTAAAAAAGCAAAAAAAAAATGATACTAGGGAGGCGCAAGGGTCATTACTGCAGGCAATGCCAGAGTGTTGCCTGTGATTACCTTGACATGCATTTATTTAGACAAGGAAAAGAAGAACAGTTAGGGGAGAACAGCCCACAATCAGTACGGCCTACGTTGGGCCAAAGCAAATAATCTCAATATAAAAACATATGAAGACTTCTGGTGGACTAAAAAATTTCTGGCAGATGGCAGTGCATGTTTTAAAGTGGATGGCCTTGATTAATGCTTTTACCAAAAAGTTTGGATTGTATCGCGTTCCATGTTGAGTAAATCTTGAATTCTGTTTAATTTTGTTGGAAGGCATGTGCTTAATTATGAGCACTAGATCGCCTGTGATAAATAAAGGTGTGGCATATACCATTTTGTAACTTTTCAGGAGAGCCAAAAAACGGAAAAAAGTTTGTTGGCAGTGGTCGTCTGAAGGATGGAACTAATGGGGAAAAAGGGAACATCTTTTAATCCAACTTTGTATGCTCTTTTCAGTAGCATAAATTAAATTCAAATATTTCAAGTGAATTCAAAATTATTTGATTTTATGGCGTGTGTCTCCTTTTTCTTTGACAAAAAAAAGAGACAAACTCCAGATCCCCATGTTGCAACTCCATAAGATAATGGAGACCTGTTGCAACTACATAAGATAATGGAATGGCAACGAGACCTGAAGAAATCTTGCTTTTTTTTGCACTGTCAGATAGAGCTTCCTCCAAGAATCTTCTTTATAAGTAACCTACCCTCGACCCCCGTTCACTTGAACTGCGACAGGCCTCAACGGAACTTGTATTTTGTGGCGTATGTCTCCTTTTTCTTTGACGAAAAAAGGAGAAAAAACGCAATATCCCCATGTTATTACTCCATAAGATGATCCTTATTTTGTCATTCTGAAGTGCAACAAGATCTGAAAGAATTTGGCCATTTTGTTCGCAATGCCTTCGAGTTTCGTTTTTATATGTGTTTTATATTCGACTAGCTTCCTTTTTGCTTTCCCTTGGTTCGTTCCAAAATCAGTTGCAAGAGCCTGCCGGAATGTGGCTATTTTTATTCATTCTATTGGACTGGCCGTACCTGAACCTACTTTTGGTATCTAATTTTCTAAAAACCATCGTTTCATTGAAGTACTTTGAAACTCAACCTCTTCTGGCTCTTCCTATTAGTTGTTTCTTCTTTCTCTTTTTGTACTCCAGGCTTTCAGATAATATAATTGTTTTAATTGTAATAAGACAAAAGAAAAAATAAGGAACTCAATCATTGGCACAACTTCTTGAAAGAACTTCGAATAACACAAAAGTAAAATATAATGAATAAAATAATTACAAAATTTCTTTGGAACACTGAAAGATTCAATTGCACAAGACACACAAAAGTGTTGATATTTAAATAATGACAAAACAATTTTACCCTTCGTTGTATTACACAAAAAAAAAAAATATTGTGATTAGTGCAAAATTCTATTTAAGCTACTTTTACTCGAATCTACGAGAAGAAATGAATAATAAAGTAGCTTATTTGGTTGTTGTTTAAACATCATCACTTTGGCATCCTTCAAAACACGTGGTTAGATCAGATGACCCTTTATTCACTGGCAAGTCAAGCCAAAATTGCTTTTCCGCTCATCAGAGAAGTGTGGGAATAGTCTTCAAATTCCTTTTTTTTCTTTTGAAATCCCTCTTGGACCCTTGACGCTCTTTGGCAAAACTTTCTTGCGCTTCGCTTTCTGTTTCGAGAAATCAAAATATTGTAAAGTGTCGCTGAGATCGTAGTTGTAGAGTAGGTCTTTCAGAATCTTTTGAAAAGTAGCCAGCACGACCGAATCCTTTTCGCGGCCTTTTTAGTTGACTTCTCATTTTTCCATATGAAAAAATATGTTGTATCCAGAACCTTTACATGAGTGTTTCTCCTGCAATTTTGCATCAGGGTTTCTAGATTCTTCAAATCCTCGACAGTAGCCTGATTTTTTATCTTCTTTTGGATGCAGCCATGGATAGCGTCCGCCGTCATTTGTGTTTGATTCTTGGTAAGGTACTTCCAGCTGATGGTTTTGGGTCCCCAACTCTGATTTCCGATGTAAACAAGTGCACTAAAGAGAATCCAATTTTGTTTTCGGCCTAGCAATTGTCACACCACAAAACAAATTCTTCCACTTCTCGTAGCTCACGGATTAGACTGTATATGGTTGAGACCACACCATCAGCAGTCCTGCCGTAGATGACTTCATGCCACACTATGCAATATGCGATCTCGGGCACACTTCTTCCTTATATTAAAGTAGCAAAAATCTCATTTAAGACTACTAGATGGCTAGTGAAGTGTGACTTTTGATTTTTGGCATAATGTTCACCGCTTTTTCCTCCATAATCAAAACTGTTCACCGCTTTTTCCTCCCCATGAGGGTGATGTACATCTTTTTCTAGTTCCTGTCTTGCTTTCTGTGCCATTTGCTTAGGATTATTCATTACATCCTTGTCTGATTCACTTAGCTGTTCATTTTCCTCTTTGTTTTTCACGGTATTGCAAACTTTGCAGGTATCGCTCTTTGTCATTTTCAAAGATACGTTTACGCTGTGCGTCACAGCGGCAAAAGAAGCACAAGGGCCTTTTTTCATTTGTGTAAGTTTTCTTAAAATCATCGAGCATGAACTGAACAGTGTGTTCTCTTGGTAAATATCTCACATTTGTAGCCTACTGTTTTTTCGACGGTAATGTGGTTGGCATGGTCTGAAGGACTCAATATCCATTATTATGGGCTCTTTATTTACTGTCTTTTTGATGTTGCTTTGTCTGCCTCGTCTCTCTCTGGCCAGAAAAGTCAAAGATTCATCGACATTCTTCTCGCAGATTCTCTCACTCCGCTTCGTGCTCTTAAATTCCAATTTCCATATAAATGTGTTTCAGTAAACCCTTACATGGAATGGTTCTATATTGCAATTATCAGTTGATTTTAGAGGTAAAAAATGGTGGTAACTGAGCCTCTTCTTGGGTGATATATGACCATCCAATTTCACCCTTCTTCTGAAAATATTCATACGCTCTATTAGCGGTTTTTTATAAGTTAGGCGTTCCTCGTAATCCAGAGCCCAGTATTCGCAGTGGATATCCATCCTCATTTCCATAGATAATGCGAAACATCTTCTTTTGCAGTTAGCCCAGCATTCCTTATCTATATAAGGGCTCTTCGATTCGGCTTTGTCTATACTTGCTTTTCTTCCTACTTCCCTTTTCTTTTCATCTTTTGCACTTCTGAACACAGGAACTGTTATAGAATATTTTTCTTGTTCTTAAATAGGCCATCTTCCAGCTCATCTGAATTTTCCTTGACTAACAGGCGTTTTTCTTTTGTTTTTGTTCTGCAAATTTTTAATTATCTTGCTTTATCTGTTGTATTGCATCTCACTTCTGCTACTCTCACTTTAACTTTCCTCAACTGGCAAATACTCATTTGAACTAATGCTAGAAGCTTCGTCAGGGTTTGGATAAGCCGTTAAATTTCTCACTTTGGCAGGCACAGGTGGCAAACCATTCGGTTTCTCATCTTTGGAGTGGTATGAATTTTATGTATTGCCATCACTGGACAAAATTTCAAATACGTCAATTTTCTCGCCCTTTCCATTGTTTGAGTGCTGCGTCTCAGGATTTTCATCACAATACAAGCTCTGAACCATGTCCAAATCAAGAATATCTCCGTCAGGCAAAAACTCAAGTTTACTTAAATTAAGGGACAGATTTTTCTGTTCCTGCATCATCATGGTTGTTCATTTCTGTGGCCATATCTTGATAAGCAAGCCAGTGACTTACAAAAGAGGTGTTGTCAAACGGCTCCATTACATTGTCATGAATTCCCAAGCTCTGGGCTGAAAGCTGAGTTTGCAGTTTCTCTCTCTCTCTCTTAATTTCTCTCTCCTTTGCTATTTGAATTGCTTTCTGGACAAGCGCCAGACTTCTGGAATGCATTAAACTCTCGATCACGTTGCAAATGCTGTTTCTTCTTTTCTATAAATCGTGATGATTATGATGAAATACAGTTGATTCTTAAGCTAAAAAGGATATATATGCCAAATATCAAAGTCTGAAGGACCAGGATCAAGAATGAGACATGTGCTCTGCATATGTCATTTTTCGGTTATGCAATCCACGTCCAAAATTGGCGCATGTCTCTTTTTTTATCTTCGTAACGGTACGAGATAGGACAAATCTGACTGCATCATTCGATTCGTCGTGCTGATCTTACCCCTCGTGCTGAGTTATGTATTACACATACATAACTCATTTTCGACCAAAATGGCATATGTTGCACTTTTAATTTTCACGGCCGAGATAGGACCAGGGTTGCCAACTTTTTGGTCTATGAATGTTTCCCCTGAGCATCCAAAAATGTACCATTTTAGCTAAAATGTTTCCATCTCAAAATTTCAAAAACTGGAGGCTATTTTTTTTTACCGGACGCTTTGTAAATTCTTTCAAAGTGGCCAGTTGGCATCCAATGTAATTAAAACGAAAAAAAAAATAAGAAAGCACAAAAACATTAAAAGCATAAAACTTATAAACTTGTAAATCCCTTACTTTGGAAAAAATGCTTTACTTACGACATATCTGGCAAAACCTGGATGCTCAAGAAAAAGCAGTAATTTGGTGAAAAGTGACATTTTTTTTTTAAACTAAAATATATATCTAGTTGGGAAATGTTTTGTTATATGTCATAAATTCACCAAATTTGCTTATTTTTTGCCCTTTTATGTCCCAATTGTCTAAAATGTGTCACTTTTTTGCCCTTTTATGTTATTGTGTCCTGGCAGATAGGAATAAGTCCTTTTGACATAAAATTTGTCCAGTTGGCAACCCTTGATGGGGCATAAACTCATGTTATATTCTTTTGATATTTGCCTTTCTTTTGGTATATTCCGAGACGTGTCATCTTCACCCAGTCTACTGTTTGCATTTTTTCGCCCCATGTGGTGGCGAACTCCCACGTTCGGCCACAATGTCCAGGTCAATTTGGGATGCTGAACCAAGGTTTCAGATTGTGGGCTATTCAAAAACATATTTTAAGGCTCCAAACCCAAAACTTGATTAATTCTGGCGCTATTTAATCCTTTCAGAAAAATAGCCTAGTTAACCTAAAATTCTATGTTTTTCAAGTAAATTTTTTTCACTACAAAGTGGTTAGATGTAAAACAGAGAAGAAAAGAAAGACAGGAGGCTGGGATCCAGAAGTTATGAAAACGTCAGTTTTTTTTTGTTTTAATCAACAAGAAGTCAGTCAGATCCTCTGCAAGTGCCCCAGGTGTCACTAGAGGAACACTGCAAGACTATTTAAAAAATGTAGAAAAGCTGAATATTCCTCAATAAAGTCTGAACAAAAGTTTCTTTACACCTGGTTACAACGTAAGACACATAATTACTGACAATCAATTAAAGCGAGTAGAAACTTGCTTGAAAATGATAAGTGATATGTATTTCGACTGTACTCCCCTAGAAACGCGTAAACTTGCATACGGCTATGCCATTACTAAGGGTATAAAAGTACCATGAAAGTGGAAATGCAAAGTTGGTTGAGACAGTGGAGTAATTTCAGGCGAGGATTGGTGCCGTGGTTTTATGGCTTGCCATACAACTCTATCAGTAAGAACGCCAGATGGTACAAGCTCAGGACATGCGACTGCTTTCAACCGTCACACTAGGATATTTCTTTGACAACCTGGAGTAAGTCCTAGATAAACAGTCCTGGAGTAAGTCAGACCACAAGACATCTGAAATGTAGTGGAATGGGGTCTGACAACCATCCGTAAGCCTGGTAAAATCATTGCAGAGCGAGGCCAGAAGCAAGTAAGGAAAGTCGCGTCAGCAGAAAGAGGCCAGTTGACCATGATTTGTGCTTGTGTTAAGGCAATTGGAAACACAGTCCCTCCTCTACTTATTTCTCCCAGGAAACTTTACTCAAGGAAGTTTTGTCTGGAAGTTTTACTCAAGGGTGTTTGACTACGAACCATCATGGTCAGCTCAGAAAATGCTTCTCGCTGGATGACTGCCTCCATTTTTTTGTTTTACTTACAGCATATTATCAATCATTTTAATCCCTCCAAACAGTTTCCTGTACTTCTGGTACTAGGCAACCCCAACAGCCGATACACCAAATGAATTGCTTGATATAGCTAAAAATAATGGTTTTGTATTTTTTAACCATCCCTCCCCACACTACTCGCAAATTACAGCCTGTAGACCGGACATTCATGGCGCCCCTGACAGCCTACTACAATTAGGAAGCCGAAAGCTTTATGACTACCCATAGACGTAGAACTATATAAATATGTGACATTGCCGAGCCGCTGGGGAAAATGTACCCAAAGGCTTTCATTTCCGTAAATATTATTAGTGGATTCAGAGTAAGTGGGGTCTACACTGTAAACAGAGATGTCTTCAAGGACTATGAGTTCCTTTCGTCGTGTGTCTCAGAAAGACTGCTAATCACATCTAGTGAAGCTCTCAGCAGTGAAGTTTCTATGCCCAGCACAAGTCCCGTGAGATATTTAGATTCCTCCTTTAATATAGATCCCGTATGGACACAGTAATGGTTCTATCTCTAAATGAGGAGCAAGGGTCAGCAGATGATTCGTTGAAAGATTTTGTCGATACAAACCCCTTTTCCAAAAGGTCAACAGGAAAAATTAAAAGGAACAAAAATATTAAGAAGTCAGAAATGCTCACTGACACTCCTGTGAAAGAACGCATTAATGCTTGTATAAAAGCTATATTTTCCAAGAAAAACCTTGTCTTGGAAAGGAAAAAAGTCACAGAAATGAAAAGGCTATAAAGCAAAAGGCATGTTTCTCGTAACAAGAGTCACAATATTGTAGTGATGATTCAGACATAACTCTTGCCTATATACAGTAACTCTTCCGACTCCATTATGGACATTGAAGACGAACCCCTTTCCAGCTACTTCTAATTTGATATTGAGAATGTCAAGACTGGTGATTACATTCTCGTTGAGCTGAAGAACAAGAAAGGGAATCCTATTCGCTATATTACCATTATCAAAGAAGTAGCAACGGTTTGAGATCCACTTTCTGAAGAAGACTGGAGTAAGAGACCTTGAGCTTGCTCAAGAGACCGATAATTTCTTAAAAATAAAAGTTGAAATGAAACTGCCACCATCGACAGTTGCAGGTGGATCTCCAAGATTGGTCGAGTGGCTTACTTTTGGTGTTGATCTGTCGATTTATAAGTTGAAGTGAATACTGTTTTAGTCTTTTTTAAACCTCACTGAAGCTGATTCTTTAATGTTTAATAGTGATCATATTCTTTTAAACTTTTCTACCTGAAAAACAAGTTTTAGTGTTTCCTTGGCTACTTTTTCCTTGTTTTTCAAGGTGGTTGAACGTAAGCCAGAGACGCCCTAGCCAGTACCGGGATGGCCTGGATTTGGCACTTTTGACTACTTGGATTGAGAGGCATCCAGCTAGAACAGTGGTGGAGTATTTCTAATTGTCTTCTTCCAGGATGGTATTCAATGGACCTACCTTTGCTTTGGCATAGACCTACTCAGCAACTTCCTATCGGTTGATTGTTCGGAGAATTAAAAAAGTAAAAACCGGCCGATCGTAGGCCAGTCTCCCCTTCAGGAAAACAGACCATAAATACATTATTTTAATAAAATTGTGGATTTATATAGGCTTAGCGTTAATTCTAGGTGTCTACAGGATGGGGTCAGGAACGTTTTAATCCTATAGAAAACCAAACATTAAGCAGATTTCGGTTCACATGAATAAAAATCACCCACCCTAACGTCATAACCATCCACATAATGTCATAAGTGGTAAAATGGTATCATCCACATGATGACTTACAGTGAAATGTCATAAAAAAAATGATTGCACAGAATTACTCTTTCTTGAACATTTTGACTGAATATTAAAATTTTGCCCAAACTTCCGAAAAAAGCTTTACAAATACTATAACTAGTTTTGATTAGTTTCAATCAACATTTTAAAAATTATGGCAAAAATGTGAACTGCAATTAACCTAAAACTGATAAAAAAAAAAAAAAAAAAAAAAATCAGAATACGTTTCATTTTCAGAAAAGTACAAATTACGTCCAGGCCCTTGAAAGAATAGGAGACGGAAAAAAAAATCTAAAATTGAGCTTCTAAAGAAAAGTAAAGAACCATATTAACACTTAAAACGAACAGAAATTGCTATGATTGAATAAATGAAACAAAATGAAACTGGAATTAAAATGAATAAACCCATCCAACTTAAGGCAATGGAAACTACTGCAGATAAGAGTGGGGCTACCACCTCCTATTCTTTCAAGGGCCTGGACTTAATTTGTACTTTTCTGAAAATGAAACGTATTCTGATTTATTTTTATCAGTATAACTATGAGAAATCAAGAATTAACTGGACTTCCAGAAACTAATATCACTACATTTTAAAATCAAATATACTTTTATTACCGTACTTTTTTTCTGTAATCTTGATTATATCATTGTGATTTTCATTTTTTTTTGTTGGCAATGTTTGACAAAGAATTGTTCTCACTAAAGTACAAATGATGCTTAAGCCGTTATAGGCTTTGATAGGGGGAAGGGAAGCAATGGAAGCCCCACTTGCATTTTCAGTGGCTTTCACTCGTAAACCTTGATTAGTGTTGTGATATCGTTTCGTGTATTAGGTTCTCGGGGATGGCGATTCTAAGGGTGTACTTCAGATTTGATTTGGTTTCAAAATAATTAATTTTGGGTTACTATTGGCCGGAGGTCGTTCTTTACTAGGTGGCAGCTACCGCTGCAACCACGATCTATTGGTCAAGTGCGTTGGGTTTATTTGATACGATTGATCATTTAAATTTCTATTAGTATTGGTTTTTATTTATTCATTTTTAGTAATTCCTGTTCTTTTTAACTTAGAATTATTATTTAACATTATTTCTGCTTGCCTTAGCTCTAATGTAAATCTTCACTTTTCATCGACATTTTTGTCTGGTAAACGTTTAAAATATCGGTACATATAAATAGTTATTTTGTTTTTGTGCCCTCCTAAAACTTGGAGCACATTTATTAATTGCCTACCTGAGCTGTTTAAAATAATTTATTTTTGATTAGATTAATACATAAAACTATTAACTAAATTTGTTATATTTAATGGGTTTCAAAAAGTCGCTTTCAAGGTCAAGTAAATTACTGATCAAACAGTTAGTGGTAACGAACTGTAAGTAAGGAGTGATCCGACTCAATAGTAACCGAAACTCTAAGAAACGGAATCTTGATACCAATAGATACATCAAAAGAATCGGATTTTTATCTGATTTCAAATATATAAGATTCATCAAGTTTAATCTTACCCATCAATAGTTAAGGGCCTGAGAAAATTTGCCTCATTTCCGAAAAAAGGGGAAACACCCCCTGAAAGTCTTAGAATCTTAGTGAAAATCGCACCCTCAGATTCAGCGTATCAGAGAACCAAACAGTAGAGGTTTCAAGCTCCTCTCTGAACAAATGTGGAATTTTGTATTTTTTTGTTAGAAGAAAAATCACGGATGCATGTTTATTTTATTTTTTCCCAGGGGTGATCGTATCGACCCTGTGGTCCTAGAATTTTGCGAGAGAGCTCATTCGAACGGAAATTAAAAGTTCTAGTGCCCTTTTTAAGCGACCGAAAAATTGGAGGGCAACTAGGCACCCCCAAGCTCATTTTTATCCCAAAGTCACCGGATAAAATTTTGAGATGGCCATTTTGTTCAGCATAATCGAAATATCTAATAACTGTGTCTTTGAGGACCACTTAATCCCCCACAGTCCCCGGGGAAGAGCTGCAAGTTATCAACTTTGCCCATTATTTAGATATAGTATTGGTTATTGCTAAGTATATAGACGTTTTCAAGGAGATTTTTTTTCTGGTGGGGGGATTGGAGGATTGGGTTGCGTGGGAGGATTTTTCCATGGAAAAAAGTTTTTTCAACTGAAAAATTGGAACAAAATTCGAACTTTGGCGTAAAGAAGCGAGGTATTGACGAGGGGGTGAACTTCCTCATATTACATAAATAAGGAAGTTTGCCCCCTCGTCAATACCGTGGTCTTTACGCTAAAATTTGAATTTTCTTAAATAATGGCCGATATAAGCAATAATTTGTTTTTGTTATTTTCCAGCCAATCTTAGCATTTAGTTTTACCTTAAGAAGCTTCATAACTATGATTTTTATGTAGGCTAATGATAAACCAAATATACTGTATGTCTTCGGCTTGTGGTTGTTAATAAATAAATAAATAAAAAACAAAACAAATTTATTCCAACTGAAAGTAAGGAATAATTTTAAAACTTTAAACGAACATAAATTATTTCGTATATGTTTTAAAGATATTTTCTTTCATTCATTTCAGTGATTTGAGAATCGTTCAACTTGCGACTTTCATTTTCATAAAAATAGTTTCGATCTCTTGGCCGTTTTGTCACTATGCCTTACAAATTTAGTTCTGCAAATATCGCTAATTTAGGTTAAGCTGCAGAATATTTCCATGGAGAAATTTCTCGTGGGGGAAGGGAATTCTACATGGAGGGGGAGCTGGATTTCCCGACATTTTTAAAAAAACGATCAGCCATTAAATAAAAAAACAAGTTTTTTCAACTGAAAGTATGAAGCAAAATTAAAACTTAACAGGAACAGAAAATATTACGTATATGAAATGGGCTGCCTCTTCTCAATAGCTCGCTCTTACACTAAAGTTTCTTTTTTACTTTTAAAAGAGGTCTTTATTCTAATTAAACAGCCTTTGTGATTTAGGAGTCGTTCTTAAATAACTGGAACAAAAATAAAATTTAGGTTATTATAAGGTTGTTATTAGTTAAAAAAAAGTAAAACTATTATGCTAATTTCTTTTTAATTATTCATGTACGGTAAGCCAAATTCAAAATCTGCATTGATTCAAAAACGTTCAGAAGTTAAATAAAAAAAACATTTTTTTCGACTGAAAGTAAGGAGCGACATTAAAACTTAAAACGAACTGAAATTATTCCGTATATGAAAGGGGCTGTCCCATCCTCAACACCCGCTCTTTAGGCTGAAGTTTGTCTCTTTCTCACAACTCTACTTTTTAAAACAATAAAGAACTTTAGTGTAAAGAGCGAGGCATTGAGGAGGGGAGAGCCCCTTTCATATACGGAATAATTTCTTTTCGATTTAAGTTTTATTATCACTCTTTACTTCAGTTAAAAAAAACTTGTTTTTTTAAGTTTTATATTGAATAGGGAATCTAGTTAAAGCTGCGAAAACAAAAGCAATTTATCATTAAAATTGTTTCTTCTTTAGTAATTCTAAAGAAGTAAGATTGTAATTGATGTGAAATAAAATTCTAATTTAGATTTAAAAACAAATTAAATTGGCAAAAAAAAAACAGAGGGAAAGACCCACCACTTTGATCAAAAGTGCTCAGAGGTTGCAAGAAGTTGAAAGTTTATTTTAAATAAAATAATTTGCAAAAACCCATTTCATCCCTAATTCCCCTTTTACCTAAACCAATTGTTTATATCTAGTTATAAAAATAAAATAATTTCACAAAGATAATTTAAAAATGAATATAAAAAAACGAGAGATTTAAGGAACAGCAAACATTGCAAGGAAATAAGTGGCAAATCAAAGCCTTTTAGACAAAATTAATTTTTTGAGCCCTAGATATTTCATCGTAAATGATGCATGTGGGTCATACTTAGCATACTTAGGCAGTAAATTACTTGGGCCTCTTGAAGCTAGCTAGATACATGAGTGTGTTCCACGATGACAATGTTATTATATCTTAATGAAATATGTGATTTTGATGAAAATCACTATGGGATTCAGCATACCAAGGAACCCTACTGTAGAGGTTTCAAGTTCCTATGTAAAATAATGTAGAATTTTGCAATTTTTACCAAAAGCAAGATCACGGATGCCTGTTTATTTGTTTTTTGTTGTTTTTTTTTTGTTTGTTTGTTTTCCCAGGGGTGGTCATATGGGGCCATTGATCGTAGAAGGTCTCCTGGAAATGAGAAATTATTAAGTATATGAGGGGTTCGCCCCCTCGTCAATACCTTGCACTTTACGCTGAAGTTCAAATTTTGTCCCAATTCTTTAAGAATGACTCCTAAATGACAAACTACTACTACTACTATTAACAACTCACCGCAGCACCAAGCCGCCTGAGGTCAACACAGCTACGCGCGCTCCTCCTCCATCCCAATCTATTCAAAGCGTCCCTTTTTACACCCTCCCACGAAGTTCCAATTTCCTTTAAATCTTTCTTTATGACGTCCTTCAACCCCAGACAAGGACGACCTGCTTTCTGTTTAGCCCTAGAAGATTGGCCGAAAAGAACAACATTCGGCAATCTGTCATCCTTCATCCGCACAATGTTCGCTAGCCACCTCAACCTTTCTTTCATTACAGCCCTAGAGAGCAGTATTGAACTACATTTTTCATACAGCCTGTTGTTTGAAATACGGTCAGTCAGCCGGGTACCCAGAACAATCCGTAAGCAATTTCTCTGGAAAACATCTAGCAAATCTTCATTCGCTTTTCGCAGCACCCATGCTTCAGAGCCATATTGGGCCACTGTCATCACTGTAGCTTCTAATATTCAAATTTTGGTTTGCAGACTTATCTTCCTATTCTTCCAAACTTTTTTTAACTATGAAAAAACACCCTGAGCCTTGGTTATTCTACTTATAACATTTTCACTGCTCCTACCATCTTTACTAATAATATTACCAAGGTAAGTGAAGCTGGCCACCTGATCAATCTTTTCATTACCCTATGTCACCTTTTCATCTTCACTTATTCCTAGCCTTAGTGACTTAGTTTTCTTAATTTTAATTTTCAAACTTATTCTACCACCCTTAACTCACAAAACCTCTAAAAGTTCATTCGTTTTGCTCACACTTTCATCTAGGATGCTTAAATCATCAGCATAATCTAAGGCCAGGAGACTTTTTCCTCCCCATTTGATTCCGTGGTCTCCCATTGCCTTTCCTGTGCTGCTTAAGACAAGGTCCACGAAAATAATCCATATAAAGGGGGATAGAACACAACCCTGCTTAACTCCTGATTTAGTACAAAACCAGCTGCTAACCTCATTTCCTACCTTAACCGCAGCAGTTTTATTGTCGTACATAGCATTAATAAACTTAATGTATTTGTCAGGTATACCATACAAGGATAAAACCTTTACTTAAGCTCTTGTATCAACAGAATCGAACGCTTACTCATAATCTACAAAACTGTAGACTAAATGTGCTTGAAAAACTAAGGCACTTCTCAATTAATAACCTAAGAGTGAAAATTTGGTCTACACATCCTCTACCCTTCCTAAAGCCGCGCTTTTCTTCCCTGAAAACGTTGTCGGTGGCATCTCTCATTCTAAAAGGTATCATACTACTAATGCCTCGATAATTACCACACTGAATTTTATCACCTTTCTTATAAAGTGGCTTAGTTAAGGTTTTCCTAAAATCGTTAGGCACTTCTCCTTTTTCAAAAATCATATTCATTTTCTTCAGTAACTTATTTCTAACCTCGAAGCCACCATATTTAAGAAACTCATTTACCACCCTCAGCACCTGGAGCCTTATTATTTTTTAATCCTTTTAGTACTGTTGCTAATTCTTCCTCACAAAACAAATCTTCTTTCACATCCAAGGTATCACAAACTTTTCCATTTTCCTCTATATCATTTCCTGCAACTCTATCTAGGTTTAGCAAATTCTCAACATGTTCTATCTCTCTTTAGTTCTTTCCTTATCGCTAATTGTGGCCCCTTTCCTATCTTTAACTGGGCCAAGTCCGGACTGACTACTCCCTCTTAATTTATCAACATGTCAGTAGCCTACAATATCTTACTATTTTGCAAAATAGTAATAATATAATAATATAGCAAATATAGTAATAATATTATATAATAATATAGTATTAATTATATAGTAATAATATAGTAAAACATAATATTTTACAATTTTACATTTTACTATATTTAACAATATTTTACTATTTCTTTTTAATAATAAAAAAAAAAAACTATGTAGAAACACCTTTTGTTGAGCCAGCCTTCAAGAAAGAACGGAATCTCTGTTCGGCCGACTTGCCAATTGCCAGCGTATTATCTTTGGGTCTGACACAATTAATTGCTTTTTAACCCTTGAGATACCAAGGATGGTTCAGGTTTTTTCAAGTTCTTTTATCCAGTTCTTTATTCAAAAATACATAAAACACTACAATCCAAAAAAATCACAAAGGGCCCAGAGGTCCAATACCTGGAAAAAAAATTTAAACTACATATTAATCATTTGAAGGTTACTGAACTAGGCCTAGACAAAAATAAATAAGAATTGCTGCTCATAAGAATGCTCACACGAAGACAACCGATCTCCACATCACCTAACACCAAAAACAAATCATACTTTATCATCGACATAAAAACAAACCAATAAAAATCCAACTAAAACTACAATTCTAAAAATTTCTAAAAATTTAGAAAACTATTTAATCATCTATTCTTCTCCAACAGAAATAAATTTGATCTGATTTATTCAATTGAAAACTTACATTGATTATGGAAGTTAAAATTAAAATTAAAATTTTCTTTAAAATTTAGGAAAAATCGAAAATGCAATTTTATTGAAAGCGATCTCCATATGCAGTTCAACAATTCTTGGAAGTAGCGTAAGCCAAATTAAAAAAAAATAAAATAAGAAACATAGATAAAAAAAAATCAGCGACAAATATGCTAAAAACATATGGTACCAATCAGTTTAAGAAGGTGATACTTTCTTTTGAAGATGTAATCGGGGTATCAACAGGTTGTTAAGGTTTGAATTTTTACGTATGAGAAACCTTGTCAAATATGACTTAAGAGTTTTTCTTTTTTATTTTCACAATTCAGTGTGGCAACATTGACGAAAATGTGGTATACACAAAATTATTCTTCAAAATTAATTTTTATGCAGGCAAAAGAAAACTAGTGGTTTTCTATAGACCTATGATGGGACTAAAGGGTAAAGAAAATTATTTTAATGTCCTCGGAACTTCAAAAAATTGGAGTTTAGAGCCGATTGTAGTTTTGATATTATCTGTAACCACGCTTTAAAACGTGATTGAAGTGATAAGATAGATTAAAAATTGGAAAAACAATTATATAACTCAAATCAACGAAGATTTTCATTGACTAAGATTTTTTTCATCGCCTTTAGCCAGTATGACTGATTAAGAAAATTCAGTTTATTAAGAATTAGTGCAACAATTTCAAAAATCTTCTCAAAAAGAGAGAGAGAGGGGAAATGGAGAGAGAAAGACACACACAGAAAGTCAATGAATACTGAATGATAAAAGGTGTTTACTCTACTCCGTGGGTTTATTCAATTTAATCTATATACCAGAAGTGTCAATGGAGGGGGAAGATGGCGTTTGCTCCCAAGATTGTTTCGCCCTTCGTCCGCTAGATTTCGAAAATACTTTTTCTTGGTATTTTTCATTGAAAAGCGGCCTTTTCGTATTTTCATAGAATAAATGGAAAAAAAACTTGACCCCTTTTTAGATCTTAAGCAAGCATTTTTGCCCTTCCTCGTAATTTCCGTGAATTTATGCTTGTGCTTTTCGACTTCCATGATCTCAACCATTCAGGAATATTATAGACTTATGTAGTAAGATTTGGAACAACTTGCTGTTATTTACAATAAAGTTTTCAGTGCAAATTTTTAGCAAATACAAATAAATAATCTGAGAGAATAAATACAAATAAATAATAATAAATAAACAAATAAATAATAAAAATACAAATAAATAATAAATACAAATAAATAATAAATAAATACAAATAAATAATACAAATACAAATAATACAAATAAATAATACAAAAAATACAAATAAATAATAAATAAATAAATACAATCTAAAATGGTTTGTTGTAGATTATGTTGTGACAAGTTTAAATCTTCAACCAAATTTAAGTTACATAAGAATGAGTTACGTAATCCAAAACACGACAGCTGAGCGAACGCTTGGAGAATAAGAATAGCAATGTTGGATGATGTTAGGATAATGGTGTTGGATAAGAAAAGATAAGATAATATTTATTTTCCAAAGGCTATCACAACCTCTAATAGAGCCGAATCCGCTTTATATGTCAAAAAGAAATAGACAAAGCAAAACGAAGAAACAAATAATAAAGCAAGAAAAGAAAAACCAATCAAGCATAAAAATTTTCTACAATAATTTAACAAATGGCTGGGATAGAAACAGAAAAATAGAAGAAGAAGGAGTGGGGGATAAAAGAAAACCACAGTCAAGAAGAAAAACATTGCCGAAATCGTGTTCAAGGTCAAATACATAAAATTAAAAAAACACTTAAAATGAATCCAAATTAGTTGTCAAAATAAATATTTACAATAAAAGAAAGTAATACAAATAAAGGAAAAAAAATTTAAAATTAAAGGTTATAATAGAAATTTAACATAAATAAGTGTTAGCAAAAGGAAAAATAAAAGTAACAAAGATAAAGAGAGAAAAAAAATGACACATGATTATTGTTAACATACACAACAACTAAAATAAAGGTATGAATTATTCAATTTTGTTACAGAGCATATTTCAGGGATTATTTCGGTTTATATAAATTAAGGGGCTAAAACTTCCGGATCATCTAAGTAACGGTCTTGATAGGCGAATGTGTTGGAATTGCCAAGGAAGCTAAGGGGGGGAGACGGGGTCTAATGGGGTCATGTAAATAAGAAAAGATGTCCTCAGTACGAGGATTAGATATTGCGGATTTAACAAAACGCAAACAAATTTTTACTCTCCTTTCTTTTAACGTTTTTTTCTTTTACTCTCCTTTCATAAAGTTATCAAAAAGATATCAGAATGTAATAAAAGTGAAAGGATTTGAAAGAATTTATTTCAGTAAAGTACAAATTATATTCTGGCTTTCAGAAAGCATGGGGTTTAGAACCCTACTCATATTTGTGCTCGTTTTGAGTTTGATTCTGTTATTTATTTTGATTTCTGTTTGTTTTGGGTTTCATTTATTTATTGATACCGATAACTTACAAACCGAGTCCCTAATCTCTGGGGTTTGTTTCAACCCCAGAGCCTTGTTATATAACATTTGGACTATTTTAAATAGAATGGTTATCTCAAAATTTTTATTAGATGCATTTCGGAACAATACGACGTGTGTTTTGTGTGTGTGTGGGGGGGGGGGGGTAGCTGCCCACCGATAACATTAACTATTAAAAATAGCACTATAGCGTCTATTGACCAAACCAATGAGCCCCCTCTGAAGTTTTTATGACCACGCTTTCTATAAAAACCTTACATGTCCCCTGGGTATAACTTACAACCCTTGCCCTGAGGGCTAGGGGGATTTGATATCCTCTAAGACATAAGTTCCAGACCATTCTGATACGCTGAACAAAATGGCTATCTACAAATTTTGATTGGAAGTGTTTGGAGAAATTCTGTGCATGGGGGGGGGGGGGAGCATTTGCCCTCTGATCAGTTTCGACTAATAAAAGAGGCAATATTCCTCTCAATGCCCAATCGAATGAGTCCTTTTTGAAGCTTATACGACAAAACTATCTGTAAAAACCGTATATGCCCCAAGCGCATAACTTACAGCCCTTGTCCTGAGGGGTATGGGGGGAGGCTTGTCATCCTCAAAGGAATAATTTCCAGACTTTTCAACTACATTGAACTAAATGGCCATGTTAAAATGTTGATCGGAAATGTTTCGGGATATGATGTACGTGAGGGGGGTAATTCTCCCTCTGATTACTTTCGAACATTAAAAAGGGAAAAAGCCCTCTATGGGGGCATATAAAACATTATGTGCCCCCAGTGCATAACTTACCACCTTTGCCCCGAGGGCTGTGGGGGGGGGGGGTGCATTGCTCAAAAACTTAGTTTCCGGACCCTTCAACTATGTTCAACAAAATGGCTATATTAAAATGTTGTTCGGATGTGTTTGAGGAAATGATGGGCGTGTGGGGCATTCGCCCTCCGGTCGCTTTTGACCAATAATAAAGGTACTATCCCTCTCAATTCCCAATTGAATGAGTCCTTTTTGAAGTTTCTACGACAACGCTTTCTATAAAAACCTTATATGCCCCAGGGCATAACTTACCACCTTTTTCTTGGAGGCTGTGGTTGGTTTGTCATCCTCAAAAACATAATTTCCGGACCTTTCAACAACGTTCAACAAAATGGCTATCTCAACATTTTGATTGAATGTCTACGCCCCTCTGTGGCGTGAGAGAGGGCTTAGTTGTCCTTCAATCACTTTCGGCTATTAAAAAGGACACTACTCCTTTCAATTTCCAATCGAATGAGCCCTTTTTGAAGTTTCTCCTCAAAAACATAATATCCAGACTTTTTAACTGCGTTGAACAAATTGGCTATCTCAAAATTTTGATTGGATGTGTTTGGGGAAATGGTGTGCCTGAGAGGGGGTTAGTTGCCCTTCAATCACTTTCGACTGTTAAAAAGAACACTAGCCCTCTCAATGTTCAATCGAATGAGCCCTTTTTGAAGTTACTAAATCAAAACCTTATATGTCCCTAGACCATAACTTACAACCTTTACCCTGAGGGCATTGGGGGGGGGGAGAGGGGGTGTTTCAACTTTTTTTCAAAGACGTTAAAAAAATGGCTATCCCAAAATTTTAATTGGATGTGTTTGGGGAAATGGTGGGTATGAGAGGGGGTTAGTTGCCCTCCAATCACTTTCTACTATTAAAAAGAGGACTAGCCCTTTCAATTTCCAATTGAAGGAGCCCTTTTTTAACTTTCTATGACAACCCTTTCTTTAAAAAACTTATATTCCCCCAGGGTATAACTTACAACCCTTACCCTGAGCGCTGTAGAGGGGTTGTCAGCCTCAAAGACCTATTTTCCAGAGCTTTCAACTACGTTGAACAAAATAGCTATCTCAAAATTTGATTGGATGCGTTTGGGGAAATGATAGGCGTGAGAGGTGGGTTAGTTTCCCTCCAATCACTTTTAACTATTAAAAAGGGCACTAGCCCGTTCAATTTCCAATTGAATGAGCCCCTTTTGAAGTTTCTACGACAACGCTTCTATAAAAACCTTATTATACCCCAGGGCATAACTTACAACCCTTGCCCTGAGGGGTATGGGGCGTTTGTCTTCCTCAAAGACATAATTGCCAGAACTTTCAACTACGTTTAACAAAATGGCTATTTCAAAATTTTTTTGTATGGTTTTGGGTAAATGTGGGGCTTGTGGGGTGGGTTAGTTTCCCTCCAATCACTTTCGACTGTTAAAAAGGGCACTAGCCCTTTGAATCTCCAATCGAATGAGCCCTTTTTGAAGTTTGTACGACAACGCTTTCTATAAGAATCGTCGATACCTGGAACTCCCTACCCGAAGAAACCGTTCTGGCACCCTCCATCAGCTCTTTCAAGAGAGTGTTTGACAAGATATACGAGAGTCGTATGTATGACTTCAGGAACTTTAGAAGATGAAGATTATTCTAAATTTTGTATTGTCGTTTTCCTGTTTTGTAAGAGGCTCTCGCCTACGTTCTTACAGT
This sequence comes from Artemia sp. Qi Xiang Cuo, assembly GCF_049724085.1. NCBI lineage: Eukaryota > Metazoa > Arthropoda > Branchiopoda > Anostraca > Artemiidae > Artemia > Artemia sp. Qi Xiang Cuo. The sequence continues at coordinate 11,344,305 of NC_142802.1, read as the reverse complement.
GTATTTTTATTATTATTATTATTATTATTATTATTATTATTATTGTTATTATTATAAAAAACCTTATATGCCCCCAGGGCATAACTTACAACCCTTGCCCTGTGGGGTGTGTTGTGTGCGTGGGGGGGGGGGTATCATCCTCAAAGACCAACTTTCCAGAACTTTCAACGACGTTGAACAAAATAGCTATCTCAGAATTTTGATTGGATGTGTTTGGGGAAATGGTGGGCATGAGAGGTGGGTTAGTCGCCCTCCAATCACTTTCGACTATTAATAAGGGTACTAGCCCTTTGAATTTCCAATCGAATTAGCCCCTTTTCAAGTTTATACGACAACGCTTTCAATAAAAACCTTTTTTGTCCCCAGGGCATAACTTACAACCCTTGCCCTGAGGGCTGGGTTGGGAGTTTCCTCCTCAAAGACATAATTTCAACTTTTTTTCAACTACGTGGAACAAAATGGCTATCTCAAAATTTTGATTGGATATGTTTGAGGAAATGGTGAGCGTGGAAGGGGTGTTAGTTGCCTTCCAATCACTTTTGACTATGAAAAAGGGCACAAGCCCATCCAATCGAATGATCCCTTTTCGAGTTCTCTACGACAACTCCTTCGATACGAAGTGCCCTGGTCAAAAAAAAAAAAAAAAAAAAAAAAATTTTGAAAATGGCTTAAGTGACAAGTGGTGATATGGTGCTAGTAATAGTATTTAGCCAACCTCTTGTTGTTGTTAGTTATTTGTAATACCTTCTCGAAGCTATTTTTTAAGCATTCCTTTCGGGAAGTACCCTTCACAAGATACTCCTGAAGAGCTGTATTTTGGCGAGCTGATCGGATAGGCGTAATGGCCGTAACGGGCTTCGACAATCCCTCTGGTGATGGTTAATGCATGTAGTCTATTAGTAAAACAGTTACACACTTTGTTGTGTCGCCGTGTTCGCCGTTTTACACCAGAAGAAGGCCGTGTTTGCCGTTGTCCACCAGAAGAAGGCCCAAAGTGCAAACTGTAAAACGCCACATCGAAACGATCTTGGATTGACCTAAGTGGTTAGGCATCAGAGTTGCTAGACGTTGTAGTGCGAGCTACTCAATTATAGAGAGAGGTGGTTAGATTGAGCACCAGCAAAGAGAGGTCATTCATAGTCCATGACTGGTCTGATGTATGACGTGAATAATGTCAAAAAGAACTTTCAGAGAGAAGTCTTGGATCTTAGGATGAATTCTAGCTTCCGGGGGCAGGAATTTCTTTTTTGCTTGGGTTGAAGGTCTTTTCTTATCTTATTTAAAAATTTGCTAGATTCTTTTTTAAGCCGCTTTTAAAGGTATATAATGTGCAGTATTCAAATATGCAAATTCTTTATCTGTTATTTTTTCCTTTTCAAATTAAATACTTAAAGGATAAAAAAATCTACGTGTAGTATGCTTCAGTTATAATTGTAAATTCATTTTTAATTCTTTGTTCAATTGCAGTTACAGATTTTGCGTTACGAATTTTAATATTGCCAATCGTACATTCTCTTGATTTAAGATGGAAATTTTAGTTTGCTTTCTGCTTACTAAGTCACTGTAGTTATAAATTTCTTTTATTTTTGTATGTTTTCATGTTTTCTGCATGTTTTCTTAATTTTTCCCAATTTCTGATCTTCTTTGTCTCGGCCAGGTCTAATGTTTACACTTAGGCTATAAAATCTTGGCTGTTATTTCTGTCAAAAATTTACTGATTGCATTTCAAGAATTATTTTCGTAAATTTATGGAATCACTTTTCTGAAGAGTATGCCGATATCTGAAGAGATGATAAGAATATCTTAATGTATGCTTGTTTAAATTATCTGAACATGATTAGGCAAAAAAAAATCGAATTTTCAGCGTAGATTAAGAATAAAAGTTATATAAAAGGGAAAAACTGTTTGTTTACTAAAAAGATGTAAAACTGATAGTCCATCGAATAAACCACGTTTTAAACCGTGGATGCAAATAATATTGACACTATAATAATCGGTTCTAATTCTCCATTTTATTTTAAATAACAATAATATCAAAACAAAAATATGGACCTTTCCGTTATACCTATACCATTTTTAAAATGTATTTTTTAGTCGTTTACTTGCCACAAGAACAGAAAGAGAGGCATTTGTAGGTTTCTAATTTTATGCTCTTGTTTTTGCGGCTAAGGTTGCCCTTGTGACAGTTAAGCCCTTTCCCTTGGATGGTCCCAAATAGCCTATAGTCCTAGACTGTATAAAAAACTAATATAAAATAAAAGTGGAAGTATTAGTGGAAGTACGCTCCTTTTCAGTATAACAGTGATTACCCTGGTAATCTACCCGCCCCCCCCCCAGATGGACACATATATAGCCGCAATAATATATCTGTCAGTTGTTCTTTCCATTTGATTTTTTTCCAATAAAAGTTATTACAGTTTGTGACACTGACAAACCATGGATCACCCGCGAACTCAAGCAGATGATAAAAACTCGCTGTGGTCTCCACAAATCTGGAGATCAAGCGGCTGCAGCCAGTTTGCGTAACAGAATTGTAAAGTTAAACAGACTAGCCCAAAGACAGTATGTAAAAGAGAAAATAACGCCATTACTGCATATTGACCCTCACAAATGGCACTTCTTGGTCAAAACCCTTGCAAGGAAATCAACGCCAAAGGACCTGAGACTACTCAAAGATGACGGCACACTGACATCAGCTACTGAAGTGAACAATTTTTTTCTGCGGCATATGCACCACATACCCATCAATCACAAACTCACAAATTGAGAGTATCATTGCTGACACCGGGACTGATGAGATATTTGAAGTATCTGAATATGCCGTCTTTAAGGAACTTCAGAAACTGAAAATAAACTGTGCGTCTTACCCTGGTGAACTCCCTGTCAAGTTGTTACGCGAGTTCTCCATCTTTCTCGCAAAGCCACTCAGCTCTATTATTAACCAGTGTTTTCGCGAACAAGTGTTCCCCAGTGTTTGGAAGAGAGCTTATGTGCGCATCATTCCAAAAGTGAAAAACCCGAAATCTTGCAACAAACTCCACCCAATTTTAATAGTTCCGAACCTCTTTAAGGTAGCGGAATCATTTATATCATGAACTTTTGCCACAAGTCCAGGGCTCTCTTGATCCATACCAAAAAGGTGCTTGAAATGTAGTAGTACAACTGTTTATCTTGTGTGTCTGTATCACCTTATTGTTGAATGGCTTGACAAAGGAGGCACAATTGTAGATCTCCTCCTAGTCGACTATAGAAAAGCCTTCGACATGATACGCCATTATACTGCAGTGAACAATCTGAAGGTTATGGGAGCTTGCAGACATATTCTCTTATTAATAATAGATTTCTTACGTGACCAACTACAGAGTGTATATGGTCTCTACCCGGGTGATACTGATTTGGAATAGTCTGAGCTTATGTGTGGTGCCCCACAAGGAACTAAACTCGCTGCCTTGTTGTTCTTGGCAGTGATCAACTTCGTCCTTGCAGATTTTGACAAACGGTTCAAATTTATAGATGACCTTTCCACCCTCTTAAAATACCCTATTGAAAAGTCTCAAACCATTCCCCAGTTCAGTGAATCATTTATCGTCAACTTTAGAGACCAGTGTTCTGAAAACAGCCTCCAAATCAATGAAACGAAAACCAAAATTCTTCGATTTAACCTCAAAAGGGATTTTCAGTGCCCCCCTCCACCATACCAAAGCGTATCGTCGGCAGTTATTCTCGGTGTTACGTTCAGTGCTGACTGTTTGTTTAGCCTCCACGTCCAAGAGTTAGTGAAAAAGGTGAACTGTGCCATGCATACCCTTTTACTGATGCGATGATTTGGTTTTTCAGTGCTGCAATTGAAAACAGCCTACCTGACATATATTCGCCCGATATTAGAGTATGCGTGCCCTGTATGAGGTCCACAGGTTCAGAACACTGCCTATATGAGCGAAGTACTCGAATCAGTCCAGAAAAGACCGGTGAAGGCCATACTGGCTGATCAGTACACCGATTACGAATCAGCACTGTCTCAACTAAATTTGCCGTCACTCCACAATCGCCGTTTTCAACTTATCTGTAAATTTGGCCAGTTTCTTCTGACAAGTGATGAACACAGAAATATATTACCCCCAATGCTGACAAAAAAAGTAACTACAAGATCAAAAGCAACAAAGCTAGCCCAGCCCAAGGGTCGCACTAATCGCTTCAGCAATTTGTTTGTGCCTTTTTATGTTTCTGTCTACAATAAGTGACATGTGTATTAATTTTTTTGTGTCTTTGTTTACTTTGTAAATAATAGCGCGATTTAGTCGGGATTTAAACCCTGACTACGAAAGCTTTTATGTTAATAAATGATTCTGATTCTGATTACTTGACCCGTTGTAAAACCGGTTACCATGTTTAGACTCTAGACGTAGTGGTATGGTATAGGTATGGTATGTGGTATGGTATAGTATAGTGTGGTATGGTATGGTATAGTGGTATGGTATAGGTACATCCAAAAATATTTTCCCTCTCCCAGATATGAGTATTCATACCTGAAAATCTTGAATTTTAGGTACTTTTCTATTATCTGTAACATACGCGTGAAGTGAAATAAAACACTAATAAAATAAAACATCTAATGAAATAAAACAACTAATGAAATAAAACAAAATAGGATGAAAATATGATAGTTCAGAAACAAATTTGGGCTATATATTTGCACATTAGGGCGGTGGGGGGGGGGGGAGGGTAAAACATAGAATATATTAAATACGCAATCTAACCAAATCTAGGTACCTTTTAGTCCCCCTAAACACCAAAAAATTAAAGTTTAAATATAGTTCCCGGAATGAGAAACCATTTGTAATGCCTATCTTTTACAGCGTCTCGTATAAGTACCGGGTAACTTCGCGCGTGTGTTACTGATAATAGAATAGTATCGAATTTTATATTCATTGCTTAAAATTTGAAGTTTTGAGGGCAGTACCGCATTTTTGTCAGTGTTGTCACTTTGAACTGTGAAAATAAATACGAGAAACTATTAAGTTAAATTTGACAACATTTTTTGTCCGTAAATATTTAGATATTAACAGTATGTTGGTTCCCAGGCAACTACACCTTTGAAGGAAAGCTGCACCTTCTCAAACTACTTGGTGCCTTGTGTTTTTAGCTTTTTTTTGCAGATTGTTCGCCCCGTTTATTGTTTTAGTTTTGTTGTTGATACTTCCAAAAACCGCATAACTGCATATGAAGTTCTTATTCAACAGGAATTGTATTCTGGATGTATCTTAAGTTTTAAATATATATATTAAAAAATATTAATTAATAAAATATTAATTTTTTAAGATATATCATGTTTGTTTCCACTTAACCCAATTCAAACACCATATTTCATTTGACTATTCTTGGTATTTAAGAAGTCATCAAGCAATTAATGTACTAGACTTAAAGGTGAAAAACTGGCAATCGACAAGTCGGCTAAACAGAGCTTTCGTTCTTCTTTAAAGGCTTGCTCAACAAGAGGTATGCCTACCCGGTCTTTGGTATTATTAAATAAAAAAAAAACAAGTTTTTTAAACTGAAAGTAAGGAGCGACATTAAAACTTAAAACGAACAGAAATTATTCCGTATATGAAAGGGGCTGTCCCCTCCTCAACGCCTCGCTCTTTACGCTAAAATTTTTTATTGTTTAAAAAAATAAAGTCGTGAGACAGAGTCAAACTTTAGCGTAAAGAGCGAGGCGTTGAGGAGGGGACAGTCCCTTTCATATATGGAATAATTTCTGGTTGTTTTAAGTTTTAGTGCCGCTCCTTACTTTCAGTTTAAAAAACTTGTTTTTTTATTTAATTTCTGATTGTTTTTTATTTAATACAGCTTTTATTTGCATAAACTTTTTACTTTTCTTTGGCTAAATGGATGTATTCACAAATTAACTTACGTAACTAACTTCTATATTCGTACATTTTTCTTCTGGCAAAAAATACAAAGTTGCAGATTTTTGCAGATATGAGCTTGAAACCTATGTAATAGGGTTTTCTGGTACGCTGAATCTGACGGTGTGATTTTCATTCAAATTCTTTCACTTGTAGGGGATGTTTCCCCCCTCTTAAAAAAATCTAGTAAATTTTCTCGGGCTCGTAGCCTTTGATGAGTAATACTAAGCTTAATAAATGTTATATATTTAGGATCAGCATTATACACACATTCTTTTGATTCATTTATTGACATCAAAATTTCATTTTTAAAAGTTTCGATTACTATTGAGCCGTATCACTTGTTTTTTTATTGTTTTTTTATTACGTATATGTTATTACTTATATAAAGGGGTTCTCCCCTTAGTCAATACCACGCTCTTTACGTTAAAATTTAAAAACATTTTGATTCACAAACCCCTGAATCACAAAGGCCGTTTAATTAGAATAGATAGCTCTTTTGAAAGCACTAAAAAAAACTGTAGCGTAAAGAGCGAGGTATTGACTTGGGGGAGAACCCCCTCACATACGTTATAATTTCTGTTCGTTTGAGGTTCTAATATTCCTTCTTACATTTCAGTTGAAAAAACTTGTTTTTTTTTATTTAACTTCTGATCGTTTCTTAAATAATGCTTGGAAATCCGGCGCCCGCTTCATAGAAATGTCCCTTACCCCAAAGAAACATCCTCCACGGAAATATTCTCCAGAGTAATCCCCTCCTCTAGCCCCCCCTCCAGAAAAAATCCTTCCTGAAAATGGTTGTATACTTCCCAATAACCAATAAATAATGCTGGCAAGTCCGGCGCCCCCTTCATGGCAATTTCCCTTCCCCCATGAAAACTTCCTTCATGGAAAGATCCTTCCATATAGCCCCTGACCCTCTCCTTCCCCCACCTACCAGAAAAAATCTCCTCTGAAAAAGTTTGTATACTTCCCAATAACCAATACTATATGTTAACATTGAGTAAAGTTCATAACTTTCAGCCCTCCCCCTGGGGACTTTGGGGGATCAAGTCATCCTAAAAGACATTTTTATCATATTTTCGACCATGCTGAACAAAATGGCTATCTCAAAATTTTGATCGGGTGACTTTGGGAAAAAAATGAGCGTGGGAGGGGGCCTAGTAGCCCTCCATTTATTTTGGTCACTTAAAAGGGGCACTAGAACTTTTAATTTATGTTCCAATGAGCCTTCTCAAGATATTCTAGGACCACTGGGTCGATACGATCACCCCTGAAAAAAATAAGAATTCAAAAAAACAAACAAAAATAAACACACGCATCCGTGATCTTTATTACGGCAAAAAATGGAAAATTCCACATTTTTGTAGATAGGAGCTTGAAACCTCTACAGTAGGGTTCTTTGATACGCTGAACATGATGGTGTGATTTTCATTAAGGTTCTATAACTTTTAGGGGGTTTTTCCCCCTTTTTTCGAAAATCAGCCAAATTTTCTCAGGCGCGTAACTTTTGATGGGTAGCACTAAACTTGATGAAAGTTATATATTTGAAATCAGCATTGAAATCTGATTCTTTTGATATATCTATTGGTATCAAAATACCAATACCGTTTTCTAGAGTTTCGGTTACCATTGAGCCGGGTCGCTCCTTACTTACAGTTCGTTACCACGAACTGTTTGATTAAGTAAAAAAAAACTATATTTTTCCAACTGAAAGTAAGGAGCAACATCACAACCTAAAACGAACAGAAATTTTTATGTACATGAGGGGAGCTGTACCCTCTTCAGTATCCTGCTCTTTACGCAAAAGTTTCTTTATACTTTAAAAAAAGCTTCTTATTTTGTAATTAAACGAACCTTGAATTTCAGGGATCGTTATTGAAAAATTGGGAAAAAATTCAAACTTTAGCGTAAGGAGTGAGGTACTGAGGAGGGGGCAGCCACCTCATATACGTAAGAATTTCTGTTCGTTTTACGTCTTAACGTTATTCCATACTTACAGTTGAAAAAAAACTGTTTTTCTATTTAATTTCTGATCGTTTCTTAAATAATGTCCTGACTTCGGGCTCAATCTCCACAGAAAATACCCCCTTCCTACGGAAAGATCCTCTAGACAATTCAATCCCGGGGAACATCTATCCTGGACAATTACCCTTAACATTCAATTGATTCGGCAAAAAGAGTAAGACAAAATTCCAAAATTGTGTAGGAATTCTGGCTAATTACTTCATGGGGATGTTCACGCAGCCCTAAAAACTTCTCCATTTTTCGTCACTGATTAGTCTACGCGTCATCTTTTTAATCCAAGGAATATTGATATTCTATTTACTACATCGATGAGGTTTAATCCATTAACCGCTTATTATAGGGAAAGGTTTGACCTGAAACAAATTGCAAGAGAAATAATTCTTTGCCTACTCGACTCAGAAAAATGCGCTAATTCCAAATATGCAAAATTTGGAAACTTTGGAAAGAATGCTGAAAACAAATATGTTTTTTTAGGTTGAGGTTGATTTTGAGGGGGTGAAATTCATGTTTCCGTATATAGACGTACAACAGCAAAATTGATGTCCAGATGTCCAGAACAGGGTACTAGATCACGGTGATTATGAAAATCACTTATATTTGAATGTAAAACTTTGGTTTTTGGAGTTGAGGTTGATTCTAAGGAAGCGAAATTTGTGCTTCCATGTAAAGGCGTGCGGAAACAAAATTGATGTCTAGAATGGGGTATTAGATCACGGTCATTATGAAAATCACCTTTATATGACCGTAAAACAAAAAATTAGGTTTTTTGAGGTTGGGGTTGAGTTTTAGGATGTGAAATTGGTGTTTCCATATATAGTCGCACAACAGCAAAATTGATGTCTAGGATAGGGTACTAGATCACGGTGATTATGAAAATCACTTTGATTTGAATGCAAAATTAAAACTTTGGTTTTTGGAGGTTGAAGTTGATTCTAAGGAAGTGAAATTTGTGCTTTCATGTAAAAGCGTACAGCAACGAAATTGATGTCTAGAATCGGGTATTAGATCACGGTGGTTATGAAAATTACTTATATTTGAATGTAAAATTAAAACTTTGTTTTTTGGAGGTTGAGGTTGATTCTAAAGAAGCGAAACTTGTGTTTCCTGTAAAGGTGCACAGCAACCAAATTGATGCCTAGAATGGGGTATTGAAGCACGGTGATTATGAAAATCACCTTTATTTGAACGTAAAACTAAAAATTAGGTTTTTTTGAGGTTGAGGTTGATTTTTAGGAGGTGAAATTCCTGTTTCCATATAAAGGCGTACAACAACAAAATTGATGTCTAGATAAGGTTACTAGATCACGGTGATCATGAAAATTACCTTTATTTGGACGTAAAATTAAAACTTTCATTCATATATTCCATCAGTGTTAAACCACGCTGAGTGTTAAACCGGTCTTAAAATGTAGAATGACAATTATCACCCATTTCGATGGTGATAGTAACTATTAAAAAATTCTTGAGTTTTTCAGTTGTATAATATATACATGTGACAAAAAACGAAATATCAATTCATAGATCTTTCTTATCTTCAAGATCATCAACTCCTAGAAACTGAGTTGTAACACAGTTAGCACAACTTGTTCCCTTCCAAAGTCCACAGGCCCAAGTTCATTTCATGTCGTATCTTTTGCAGGTGCATCGCATATTCGACCAGTCGGTTTTGCAGTTACGGTCAAAAACTGCAAAGAGAGAGTTGGGGGCAGCGGGGAGTTCACCAAAAACAGGGAGATATAATCTATTCTGAACTACCCAACCAATCCTGGCAGGGTTGAGATTACATCCCCGGGTTTTGAATAATTTAACTTGCAAATAAACTCGAAATGAATGAAAGCTGCAAACATCACTGGTGGAAAGGAGAACTTTAAACTCAACATACGAAACTGATTTTGTAACTTTCTCTATGAATTTGAGAAGACGCAACTGATTGAGGTGTTGAAATTGAGCCTGGACACTTATACAAAAGCAACATTGCTCTCTCCCCAGCTGCTGAAAAGTCGTGCTTTGTGAATAGTGGGTCCATTAAAACTTCAGCGGATTCTTGAAGTTGCTCGTTGTTTTTTTTATTAGAAGCTGTAGTCCTGCTGACTTCCCAATGCCATAGACACGAGAAGTTGAATCGCACCCAAGAAAGGCGTGGACATTCAGGATTGGGTTGCATATACGAGATCTAAGTTTGAGTTTCGTTGCGTTTGTATCACAAGTTCTATTTTTAAGATTGCAGCTCGAGGCTCAGAGTAGAAGTAGATCGCTTGCTACCATTCTCTGCGTGATAAAACAGGAGTATAAGCAGATCTCTGTCGTCTCCAATCAGAACACTACGCATAAAAGAAGCAGATCGAACTGCAGTTAATACAATAAGAAGATCAGCGTCACCTTCTGCTTGGTATACCTGACACCCAGCTTTGGCCAGGCACTTACTGGTCATGGCTAGGATTGCTCGCTTATTCTTGAAGTTGCTCGTTGTTTTTTTATCAGAAGCTGTAGTCCTGCTGACTTCCTAGTGCCATTGACACGAGAAGTTGAATCGCACCCAAGAAAGGCGTGGACATTCAGGATTGGGCTGCATATACTAGATCCAAATTTAAGTTTCGTTGCGTTTATATCCCAAATTCTATTTTTAAGATTCCAGCTCGAGGCTCAGAACAAAATTAGATCGCTTGGCTACCTGTCTGTGCGTGATAACACAGGAATATAAGCAGATCTCTGTCGTCTCCAACCATGACAGTAGGCATATAAGAAGAAGATCGAACTGCAGTTAGAACAATGAGAAGATAAGCGTCACCTTCTGCTTGATATATCTGACACCCAGCTTTGGTCGGGTACTCACGGGTCATGGCTATGTTTGCTTGCTTATTCTTGAAGTTGCTTAGGAACACTTCTTTCAGACTATATTCCTCCTAAAATTTATCTGCGGTTAAGATCGCCTCCCTTTCCGTCTCAAATGGGCGATGTCTTCGATTGAAGGTGCTTGGTCCTATCCGTCGAAAACCACCGAGGTTTTTTCCCAAAGGATTCGCTGAAGCGGTGCCCCACCACCAAGAACTATATGCTTTATCGTCGAGGGCAGGCTTGTCGGCGAATCGTGGAAGTCCGTTTGCTTCAAAAAGAGACGGAGCCAGCGAACATAATTAAATACTTAAAGTATGACTCCAAATCATCGTCGCTATTGCCAGCAATTGTCACCAGCCGCTGAAACATCAATGCTATAACAACGGCAACTGACTGTCCGTTAATAACTGGTGCAGCTTTATTGGCAAGTGTTACGGCCACAGACTTCTCTTAAATATGTCACGGTAGACGTTTTCTTCTGTCCTGCTATCCATGATTTCATGTCTGACGGATCTAGCTGTCTCGACATTGAATTTTTCATCAGCTATAACTCCAGAAGTAAACTTCTGCAAGCTCCGGTCTTCTGCGAAAAGGTTATTCTCAGCAATAAAGCAAAGGAGCTTAATAGTGTCATGATTGTCGCGGTCAATACTCGACTCTCTAACTTCTTTGTGCTGTTCGCTCGTCTCGTATTGGACGTTAGCAATAGTTTGCATCGACGAATTAATTGCACTACAAGTTGGTGCTGAGAGTAACCAAGTCAGCCTCTGCAACTCATTCATGCTGCTTTCCCTTGTAAGACCAACGTTAGTTTTTAACGAGCGCATGAGGCCCTGCTCAATGATCTGATCTAACGACAGACCCTCACATAATTTTTCGGATCTGCGGATAACATACCTCCTCTTCTGAAAATTTACAAATACGTGTGGATTGATAGTTTCCAGCTGTTTTATCACTGTAGGAATCGATTTAGAAGCATCCGAAGGATTTTTACATGCTGGGACTGTGAGGTCCCGTTGGTCGCGAAAGGATTATGAAGCTGATGCAGTATTTAGATGAAAGTTTCAGTTTTACGTTCAAATAAAGGCGATTTTCATAATCACCGTGATCTAGTATTCTAGACATCAATTTTGATGTTGTACGTCTTTATATGAAAACACGAATTTCACCTCCTAAAAATCAACCTCAACCTCAAAAACCTAATTTTTAGTTTTATGTTCAAATAAAGGTGATAAAAATAGTGACGAAGATCACACTGCCTTTCCATAATAAACAACAAAATCACGAAGAACAATAGGGAAATCTTTTTGCAAGACAGTGGATATAATTTGAAAGAATATTTTGGCCCTATGTCCAAGGGCCGTCCTCAGCAAGACAAAAATATATAAAAGAAAAAAGACTCACAACAACATGCGACCAATAAAACTAATTTTTTTTTTTTTTTTAAGCAGTCCTAGCATCCTTACTTTAGCAAAGTTCAACCAGGACTGATAAAAAGTAGGTTAAAACAAGGCGATTCAATGAGATGAAAGAAAAATAATTTAAAAACACGTTCTTATTGCTAATCCAGCCTTTTTGGCACTAACCTCAAAGGTCTTTTTTGTGACAGGTTCTGTGTTAATGTCTATTGGTTTTTAAAGATATTTTGTAAGATCATTTTTAATTGAATTTGTGTATAGGGCATTTAGTGTATATCCCCCCAAGTCTCTGTTTAAGGAAATATCATTATTAATATTAAGTCTGATTTCAATTGATTCTCGGACTATCTGCTTTATGCCTAGGTCATTGCTAATAAGGGCAGATTCATCAAAAAGTATATTGTGGCTAGGATTTTCAAAATTATGGCTGCCTAACGCAGAATCAAATGAAACAGTGGAAATACTAGAATTTAGAGCTTTGACTATATCACCTTTATGCTGTAGTCTGTGCTTTTCTAAATTCTGGTGTGTTCTACCTACATAATATTTGCCATAATCGCATGGTATTTGACAGAACCCTCTTTGGCGAGTAACCGGGGTTTTATCTTTACCGGAATTTAGAAAATTTATGATTTTAAAATTATTTGTGAATACAACATACAGATTATTTTTTGTGCAAACTTTTTTAAGATTTGTAGTGTTTTTGGGATGTAGAGGAGGTAAATTATGTTTAAGGGCTTGTCAAAAATCTCACATGGTAAACTACGATTAATTTTACGGGAATGTCTTTTCAGTCTACAGTTAATTACACTATTAATAAATGAAATAGGATACCCATTTCCAAAAAGTATGTCCTTGATAAAGTTTAATTCTGCTGTGGTGTGGGAATCAGAACAAATATTTAGGGCACGATCGACGAGGGATACTACGACTAGTCTTTTAACTTGTGGGGGGTAACTTGTGGCATTTTAAATCAAACCACCCCCCACAAGTTAAAAGAGCATTCTTAATATCCCTCGTCGAGCGTGCCCTAAACTACCTCAATCGCAAAAAATCTAAGTTTTAAGTTTAAATAAAAGGGATTTTCTTAGTCATCGTGATACATTACCCTCTTTTGGACATCAGTTTTGTTGCTGTACGCCTATTTATGGAAACACGAATTTCACCCCCTCAAAATCAAACTCAACCTAAAAAAAACTTATTGGTGAAACAGCTAGATGAGCAAAGTTTTCAGATTTGGAATCAGCGTATTTTTCCGAGTCGGGTAGTCAAATAATAATTTCTCTTGCAATTTGTTTCGGGTTAGGCCCTTTTTTTCACACACTTCCAGGACTACCTTCCTGAGTCAGCTCAAAAATGTCACTCGTTTAATACTTTCAGAAGAATCCTAAGAAATTTCTGAATGCCTTAATGACTTATGTTTATTAAGTTTTTTATTTACCTTCTTTATTATTATCATAGGCAGCGCAATAGCGCTGCCTAAGTAAAGAACGATGTGAGCATAATGTATTGTTTATTTCTTGGTCTTAGACCAGGGCATTTCGTATCGAAGGAATTGTCGTAGAAACTCCGAAAAGGGTTCATTCGATTGGAAATTGGAGCGGCTAGTGCCCTTTTTAATAGTTGAAAGTGATTGGAGGGCCACTAGTCCCCTCCCCCCGTCCCATCACGCCCCTCATTCCCCCAAACACATCCAATCAAAATTTTGAGATAGCCATTTTGTTCAGCGTAGTTAATTTACAGACAGAAAACAAATTTTTGTGGAGGTCACTCCCCCACAACCCTCATAGCAAGGCTTTTAAGTTATGCCCTGGGGGCATATAAGAACGATGTTGGCACAAGGTAGTAGTTATTATTTTTTCCTTTAGAGCAGGGTACTTCGTATCCAATTAGTTGTCATATAAACTTAGAAAAGGGCTCTTTCAATCGAATATCGGAGTGGCTTGTGCCCATTTTATACTAATAAAGTGATGTGTGGGGAAGTGGCACACCATTCACGCGCATCAATTACCGAAACACATCCAATAACAATTTTGTGATAGCGATTTTGTTCAGCGTAGTTGATTTCCAGATGGAAATTATGTTTTCGAGGAGGTCACGCCCCCACAACCCTCAGGGAAAGGGTTTTAAGTTATGCCATGGGGGCATATAACAACGGTGTTGGTACAATGTATTGGTTATTATTTTTTTTCCTTTAGACCAGGGCACATCGTATCGAAGGAGTTGTCGTAGGAACTTCGAAAAGGGCTCATTCAATTGGAAATTGGAGTGGCTTGTGCCCTTTTTAATAGTCGAAAGTGATTGGAAGGCAACAAACACCCCTTCCACGCCCACCATTTCCCGAACCATATCCAATCAAAATTTTAAGAGAGCCATTTTGTTCAGCGTAGTTGATTTCTAGATAGAAAATATGTTTTTGAGGAGGTCATTCCCCCACAACTCTAAGGGCAAGGGTTGGAAGTTATGCCCTGGGGGCATATAAGAACGATATTGGCACAATGTATTATTTATTTTTTTTTTTAGACCAGGGAACTTCCTATAGAAGAAGTTGTCGTAGAAACTTCGAAATGGGCTCATTCAATTGGAAATCGGAGTGGAAATCAATTGGAAATTGGAAGGCAACTAACACCCCTTCTACGCCCACCATTTCCCCAAACACATCCAATCAAAATTTTGAATTAGCCATTTTGTTCAGTGTATTTGATTTCCAGATATAAATTAGATTTTTGAGGAGAACACTCCCCCACAGCCTTAAGGGCAAGGGTTGAAAGTTATACTCTGGCGGCTTATAAGATTTTTATAGTAAGTGTTTTCGTGGAAACTTCAATAAAGCCTCATTCTATTGGAAATTCAAAGGGATAGTTCCCTTTTTAATAGTCGAAAGTGATTGAAGGGCCTCTCACGCCCACCTTTTCCCCAAACACACCCAATCGAAATTTTTAGATAGCCATTTTGTTCGACGTAGTTTAAAGTTCAGAAAATTAGGTCTTTGAGGATGACAACCCCCCCCCCCCACAGCCCTCAAAGCAAGGGTTGTAAGTTATGCCCTTGGGGTATTTAAGGTTTATGTAGAACGCGTTGTCGTAGAAACTTCAAAAAGGGTTCAATCGATTGCAAATTGAAATGGCTAGTGCACTTTTTAATAGTCGATAGTGATTGAAAGACAACTAAAACCCCTTTCACGCCCACCATTTCTCCAAAAACATCCAATCAAAATTTTGAGATAGCCTTTTTTCCACGCAGTTTAAAGTTTAGGAAATTATACCTTTGATTAGAACACTCCCCCCACAGTCTTCAGGGCATGGGTTATAAATTATGCCCTGGAGGCATATAAGTTTTTATTGAAATCTTTGTCGTACAAACTTGAAGAAGGGCTCATTCGATTGGAAATTCAAAGGGCTAGTGCCCTTTTTAATAGTCTCAAAAGTGATTTGAGGGCAACTAACCCCCCTCTCATGCCCACCTTTTCCCCAAACAATCGAAATTTTTTGATACCCATTTTATTCAACGTAGTTGAAAATTTTGGATGACAGCACCTCCACCCCCACAGTCCTCCGGGCAAGGGTCGTAAGATACGCCCTGGGGGTATGCAAGGTTTTTATAGAAATCGATGTCGTAGAAACTTCAAAAAGGGCTTATTCAATTAGAAATTCAAAGGGCTAGTGCCCTTTAAATAGTCAAAAGTGATTGAAGGGCAACTGGTCCCCCTCTCACGCCCACCATTTCCCCAACACATCCAATCAAAATTTTGAGATATCTATTTTGTTCAACGTAGTCGAAAGTTCAGGAAATTAGGTCTTTTAGGATGATAACCCCATCAGAGCCCTTAGTGCAATGGTAAGCATATAAGGTTTATATAGAAATTTGTTGTAGAAATTTCAAAAAGGGCTCATTTGATTGTAAATTAAAATTGCCCTTTTTAATAGTCGAAAGTGAGTGGAGAGTAATTAACCCCCCTCTCATGCCCACCGGTTCCACAAACATATTCAATCAAAGTTTAGAGATAGCCATTTTGTTCAACGTAGTTAAAAGTTCTGGAAATTATGTATTTAGGGATGACAAGCCCTCCAGAGCCCCCAGGGCAAAGGTTGTAATTATGCCCTGGGGGCATATAAGGTTTTTATAGATAGAATTTTCGTAAAAACTTCAAAAGGGGCTCATTCAATTGGAAATTGAGAGGGCTAGTGCCCTTTTTAATAGTTGAAAGTGATTCGAGGGTAACTAACCCCCCTTTCATGCCCAACATACCCCCCAACACATCTAATGAAAATTTTCAGATAACCATTTTGTTCAACGTAGCAGAAAGTTCTGGAAATTAGGTCTTTGAGGATGACACCCTCCCCCCCCGCCCTCAGGGTAAGGGTTGTAAGTTATGCCCTGGGGGTATATAAGGTTTTTATTGAAAGCGTTGTTGTAGAAACTTCAAAAGGGCTCATTTTATTGGAAATTGAAAGGGCTAGTGCCTTTTTCAATAGTTGAAAGTTATGGGAGAGCGACTAACTCCCCTCTCACGCCCACCATTTCCCAGACACATCCAATCAACGGACCGAGTCCGTTGATTTTGAATTAAAGTTATCAAGTATTTTCCAGTAGGTTGCGTAGGTTGCATCAAGACATGGCCAATTGTAGACAGAGAAAAGCCAAGACAGATAGTCCAAGTATTTGAGAGGCAAATGTTTAAATGGCTGTGGCACGGGTAAATGGCGGGAGTATGCATGACTCTCTAATTGGACACATTCTTGTTTGTTAGTTTTTGGAAAGGCATGCCTGCCTAGAGTCTCAGGCATGCTGACCAAGAATTTAAAATTGACATAAGACCATTAGATTGCCTGTAATGAGAGGCAAACAAGGCACGCCCGCCTATGGTTTTAAGAAGAATTTCAGACAAACAATCGTTTAAACGATTGTTTGATAGCCATTTTGTTTAACATAGTTGAAAGTTCTAGAAATTAGGGCTTAGAGATGACAACCACCCTCACAGCCCTTAGGGAAAAGGTTGTAATTTATGCTTTGGGGGCATATAAGGTGTTTATAGAAAGCGTTGTCGCAGAAACTCAAAAAGCGCTCATTCGATTTGAAATAGAACGGCGTTGTGCCCTTTTTAATAGTTGAAAGTTAGGAGAAGGCTTGACATTTTTATAGTAAAGATCGATGTGGGTATAATGTATTATTTTTTTGTTGTTGTTGTTGTTTAGACCAGGGCACTTCGTATCGAAGGAGTTGTCGTAGGAACTTTGAACAGGGCTCATTAAGTTGAAAATAAAAAGGGCTGATGCCCTCTCTAATAGTCAAAAAGGATTCAAGGGAAACTAATCCCCCTCCCACGCCCATCATCCCATTTGACTTTATGTTTAAAAACTCAATGTTTCCTTAATTTTAAACCTAGTTGTACTGTGTTTAATGCTAACTCCTAACAAAGCAATTAAACCGTGTTCCGGAAATGATTAAGTGTATTGTGGTCAAACCGTTCGGGAAGCTTTTGATCTTAAAATTTAACCAAATCCCAATAGCACAAGTGTATCCAAGCAATCAAAAAAAGTAAACAGATTTTCCTGTGAATGGTATCAAGTTTTCCATTTCAGGTCAACTAGAGGAGGTATGAAACTAAATTAAATACTACTGTTTGTGTCCAGATTTTTAAAAGGGTGCATGTTGTTAAAAATTGCTGAAAATTATTAAAAAAAACAAAAAGATTTTAAGTATTATTTTCTTTTTCCCTGAAAAGACTATGTCAATATAAAACGAACAGAAATTAATTAAAAAAACTTTTTCACAAAATAAGTCTTTCAAAGAAAAGTAAAGAACTCCATTAAACAAAAAATAAGCAAAAATAAAATCAAATAATCCACCCAGCGTGAAACTACCACAAATCAGCATCGATAAATAAATGAAACCCAAAACGAACAGAAATTATAATAAATAACCGAGCCAAGCTCAAAACGAGCAGAAATTAACATAAGTTGGGCTCAAAACCCCTATGCCTTCCCAAGGCCAGAACATAATTTACACTTTACTTAAAATAATACAAATGAATGTGCATTGTCAGTTAAATATACATATACTAATATTTAGTAATCAAAATGTTAAGATTATTGGATTTATTAAAGTTATAAAAGCAAAAACATTTATATTTTTTTCAGTAAAGTGCGAATTATGTTTTTTCAGTAAAGTGCAAATTATGGGAGGGGCGGAAGGCAATCCGCCCCTCCCATGCCCTTTTTTGCTACCTTGACACCGTAACCGTGTAACCTCTACCTCCCCCATTAACCATATAAAGGTTTTTATAGTAGATTAAATAAAAAAAAACAATTTTTTTTAACTGAAAGTAAGGAGCGACATTGAAATTTAAAACGAACAGATATTATTCCCTATATGAAAGGGGTTTTCCCCTCCTCAACGCACCACTCTTTACGCTAAAGTTTGACTCTTTGTCCCAATTCTACTTGTAAAACAATACAAACTTCAGCGTAAAGAGCGAGGCGTTAAGGAGGGGGAGGGGACATTGAAAAGTTACGAGCTATTGAACTTTTTCTTCTATTCAAAGCGCCTTCTTGAGAGACACTCTCTTTTAACTGAACATTTTGAAATAGGCTGTTCTGGTAAAATTTTGATCAGATAATTTTGGGGAAAAAATGGGCGTGAAAGGGGGCCCAGTTGCCCTCCAATCTTTTTGGTCACTTAAAAAGGACACTAAAACTTTTAATTTACGTTCAAGTGCAAGCTCTCCCGATATTCTAGGACCGTTATTTCGATAAAATCACCCCTGGAAAAAAACAACAACAAGAAAACAAATAAATACGCATCCGTGATCTGTCTTCTGGCAAAAATTGCAACATTCAACATTTTTTCAGGCATGAGCTTGAAACTTCTACAGGAGGGTTCTCTAGTACGCTGAATCTGATTCTGTGATTTTCATTCAGATTTCTTTAATTTGTAAGGGTGTTTTCCCCCTATTTCAAAAATCAGGCAAATTTTCTCAGGCTTATAACTTTTGATGGATATTCCGTTTTTTAGTTTCGGTTACTATTGAGCCGAGTCAGTCCTTACTTTTTGCTCGTTGCCACGAACTGTTTGAAAATTCGGGTAAATATGATCTTGGAATCTTGGATATCAAATTGGCTTTAAACTTTCAGGGATAGTTTTCTAGGCCATGGAGACCATGTGTTTTGTTGGGACAGCAGAAAGAGCGTAAGGTGGCCGGAAAATGGACCTAATGTTTTTTTTATCCCCTATTATTCTGATTCAGAAATTTGTTGACGTAAGTCCTTGGGCCAAAAGGAACCTAATGTACGAAATTTGGTTGTGTCCTCTGTTTTGTTGTTTGTTTTAATTCTGCTAATTTAATCTTGTTCAGAGAAAGGGGTAAGGGCCTAGCCTCTGGAGTTTTTAACGGAAAGTTTCTATATCCGGCTGAATTGTTGAATATGATGTTATATGTTTGCAAGCTACATGTAATTCTTGCCTGCGCCCGAAAAAGACGGCTTTTGGTTGCACTTGAGCCAGAGCTCACAGTGTGAGAGCTGAAGGGGACTCTTGTAGTCTATTTCAGAGGACACTATCTGAAGTTGATTTGCCAAGCTTTCGTTTCTTCAAGCCATGTTTCTGCTTCTGAATCGAAAGATCTGTTTAAGGAAGCAAGTAGCTGGGAGTTTGAAATTCAAAATACTGTAGATTGAAGTCTAAAAGTGCTGAAGTTCATTGACGACCCCTTTGTTCCATTGCCCAAGTATTTTCTTAGGAAAAATAATAAGAAAATTTTGATATCCAAGAAGAGCATTCTCACAGGGTCTGAAAGTGCTGCCATCTGATTTTATGAGCCACATCTGTTTGTGATTCTATTGAGTTTGTGAATTCATTTATTGTTTGAGACTGAGGTAGGACAATGGTATCACATATGCATCCTAAAACTTGGTAATTTTCGTATTGCTAGATGAATGGGGGGTTTCCCTTTCTTGCAAGGGATATTAGAAAGTTCCCATCGCAAGAAAGTCAATTTTGAACTAGAGTTACAATTTTCTTTTTAATAGTGAAAAAGCATTTTCAAGTACTTCCTGAAGAGTTGAAAAATGTGTATTGCATTGTTTTATTTACAAAATGTTTCCCATGAGATGCCTGTTTTGGAAATTTCTTGAGACTGACAACTTCTTTGTGTGCACCTTTTTGAACCTGAATCACGCAAAGATTTTGAGTTTGAATAATTGAAGAGCCAAAGTGGGCTAGTTGCACATATACCCCCCTCCCCCTTCTATGCCATTCATGCTATTAACTTTTTAACAGGTGTTACACGTTATATGAAGCGGAATTTCACAAAAATAGCAATCTCAATAACTTCAGAACCAAAGTGGGTCATTGCCTCTCCAGCACATGCTCCCCTCCAGCATGTCCTACTGCTAAATTTTTAGTAAAAAAAAGTAGACATAGTGCACCTTTCTTGAACCGAAATAATAAACTTATTTTCCGTTAGTTTTATACGGAAGGACAAACTGGGACCCTGATCCCACTTTACGCCCCCCCCCCATCCTCTTCCAAACTTTTTTTTTTGCAGAAGGCAGGCATGATGTGCCTTGTTTGAAGCTTAATCAAGCAAGGCCATGCTGTTGGAAAATCCTTTATATTACTGGAGGCATCAAGTGAGCTCCCGGTCCCTCTTCCGTCCCTTGACCCCAACCATATCTAATGTTTTAGCAGAAAGATCGACATGTAATCACGCTAGGTTTTTCGAACTTGAATCACGCTAAGTCTCTCCCGCATATAGTTCGAGATCCAAAATAGACGACAGGTCTTCCACCGCCGTTCTGTCCCTTCCACCCTCAACTTTTCGCAATCCTTTTATCAAATGTTCAGTAGAAAAGTACCCCGAATTTTTTCCGATCCCCCTAAAATCGACGAGGCAAATAACCTGGACAATAGGAACATGAAAATGATAATATTCAGTCAAATCTACGTGAAACTCATGGGGTAGGTAATTTCCGGTCAAAGGAACAGAGCGGATAAATTTTCAAGGTGTCCACTAGCTGTGTTTCATATACGTTTCGCACTAAAGTATCCGTATCAACTTGAAATTTGGTAGGAGATTACCCAAAGCCAGGGAGACGTCAATCAAGAAATTAAGCTTTACAGCCAGTTGGCAGCAGTCTTTGCATTGTCTTTGTTTATAGGTTTCTCCTCAATGACGAAGAGTGACTTGTAACCAAGAATCGTAAAGCTTATTGCTCTTCAAAGGAAAGGGATTACATACATGTTTTAGTTAGTTTTTGTTTGGGGAGAATGAGAGTGGGTTTTAGGGCTGGAGGAAAGAGTGGGTGGAAGGGGTGGGGTTGCTGGAGTTGTATTTGATGGTGGTTTTTGTCCTGGGTGTGTGTGGGAGAAGGTGAGTGTTTGTTTTTTTAATTGATTTTTTAGCGTAGGATATTTCTATGAGTGTGTTTGTAGGTATCCTTAGCGTTAGCTAAAATTAATTTTTTTCCCTAGCGATGTGATTTATATTTATAAATGGATTATGTTTTTGTTTGTTATGTTTAATAAAGTCAAAGTTAAATTTGTTTTATTCGATTCTGATACATTTTAGGACAAGAAAATTTGTGTTGATACGAATGCTTATGTAACGATCATAAATACGTTTTTGAAGTTTTGAGGGGTTGACAACTATGCCTTTCAGTCGATGCCGAAGGAACAAATCAAAGTGTTTCTGCCTCAGTATTTTTGCTGGAAAGTACAACTGAAAGCCGTTGAATTACTTCACGTTGCCCTAGCAACATGGAGTGTTGCTAGATATAGTTATAATGTTGCTAGAAGCTAGATATTGTTTTCTGATAACTTATGGAAATCAATGCCTATAAAATTATTTCTAATAAATTGGATAATACTTTATTTGTTTCTAATTTTCTTTTTTTTGAGGGGGGGGGAAGTAGAGTCATTTGGAACCATTTGTGATGCACCTAAAAGTAGAAAGTTTTTATAGTAAAATTTCCTGGACCGACCGAATTGGAGTGGTGCATTCTCGAAGAAAGTGCATTTAAAATAGTACAGATTATAGCTTAAAGCTTTTCTAAGTTTGACTGGCAACTTCAGGAAAACTATACAATTTTCAAGAGCAAAGTACAAAAAAAGAAGTCTCTAAGGGGGCAAAGGGATTAAAGTGTTTTCGAATGATGTTAAATGGTGATAAACAAATCAAGTACGGGATGTGGCGTAATTTTATCAAAATTTCCACCTCGAATCAAAATCGGCCACTGCTTGTGGGTCTTTCTTTTTTTTGTGTAACTGTCTTGGAAATCAGCTTGTACTACGGGTTGATTGATGAGTCACTGTTTGAAGAGCTGTTCATAAAAATCAGTGTTTTTTTACAGACTCTACAAAACAAATGCGAGCTACTGGACATTGCTTTCAAGCGCTACTATGATCTCATCTTTCGTCCTCCTCGGCTGTTTCGCTGTAAGAACTGTAAGCACCATAAACATTGGAAATCAGATTCAAGTTTTGTGGGATATCTTGATACACTTAATGTCTTCCTGAACCGTCCGTGCACAGAAAAACCAGAACTCAACATGGATGAACATTGTAGGTATATCTATTTTGTTTTAATGCCGTGGCAGTATTTACAAAAACAGGATCCTTAGGTTCCCTTCTAGACTTTTACGTGTCCTGTCTCCTACGTGCACAGAAAAATCAGCAGGCAAACACAACATATACAACAATGACCACACATTAAATTAAGTATAGCGCTCCCCCAAGCCCTCTTAAGGCCAGAGAATCATATGAGCTTTACTGAAAACATACCATATCTTAAGCAGTTTCTCTTTTATCCTTATAACATTGAAAATCGAAATTTGCTGTAAATTCACGGAACTAATGTAATTGTTCATACGTGTGTCTTTTTAATTGATTTTTTAATTGCTTTTGCTATTGTCAATCGATTCACTTTCGTAAGTCTGATGTGGAGTAAATATTTATCCACGCTTTCTTCCTTTTGAACGCATTCATTTCAAATATGTAGAGAAACTATTAAATCATTTATTGATTTGTCATTACAAACAAAGGAGATTCCTTCAAAAATTACCAATGTTTATTTTAGATCTTCTTAAGGCATGAATTTTCTACATGTTTGAATGAAATAGAATCAATAGTTTTTCTCTCCTGCAATCTGGATCGTTTTCACAATTTTCATATTTCGTTGTTGATAGTTTGACAAATAAAAACCACACTGTTCAACATACATATCGTTTTCAGTAAAGTAAAAATGAGACCAAATCCTATTGGAGGGTTTCTGAGGGAAATGGGTGTTGCCCAACTCTTATTTGCGGTAGCTCGTATTTGTGAACCTTGATTAGCTTTGTAATATGGGTATTATTAATGTCACGACGAAGAGAAACACATCCATTAGAAAAAACACATTATTTTTGCTAATGCGCTGATTAGCAGGTTTTTTAGAAGGTATAGGGGGGGGGATGACCCTACTGTTGTTTGTGTTAATATTGGTTCGTTATAAGTTTGATTTGATTCTTCATTATAAACCTCGTCATCTTTGGCCCCATCAGTTTATCCATTGTTTTCTTTACTTTACATAGTTTACTTTACTTTTCTTTCAAAACTTCATTTTTGGAAAACACTGCTTTTAAATTTCTTAAAAACTGAATAGATTTAAGACTCGTTATTTGTTCCGTCAATAAAATAAATTTTTTTTTCAAATGAGAATAAGAACCGACATTACAACTCAAAACGAGCAGCAAGCATGCTGTGCATTAGGGGGTTGCTCTCTTTACAACCCCTTTTTTGTCACCAATTTTTCAAGAACGAATATTCTAATACAAGAGCATGTGATGGAAAGTTTATTTACAATACCTCGAGAGTGGCAGGGTTTATATATTCGTATTGGCTTTTGCAGTAAATGCTGCTGAACATATTTTTTACTTAAAAATGCTTTTAGGTAAGCACTAATTAAAATTTATCGTAAAGATTGAAGGGTTGATGTGGCGGAACCCCCTCTCTAAAAATTCCAATTTATGTTCGTTTTGAGTTTTAATGTTGCCCTTTACTTTAATTTGAAATGTATTGTTTTTAAATTTTAAAGAAAATAGTACTTATTAAAAAAAGCTGAAAAACAAATAACTATAACCCTAAAGATTTCAATTGACAAATACAGTTTACTTATATGGTATTGCAGCTGGGTTTTGACGAACTTTGTCACCCAAAAATCAAATTGATGAACTTCTTGATGAACTTTGATGATTTTGACGAATTTTGATGAACATTGACGAAACTTGACGAACTTTTCCCACCCACAAATCAAATTCCAGCATGCATACCTGATTGCACTAGAAAAAAATAAATAATCTATATACCTAATGGAAAAAGATACCACATTGGCAACAACAATTTAAACCCTCTTTATAATATTTTTAGAGTTTTCCGTTTCCTTGGCACGAGTTTTTGCAAATTTGGAGATAAATTTTTCAAATCGAGGTGGATATGCCTCTCAGTACCCTCCCCTGAAATAGTCTCTCTATGGAAGGGTCTAATAAAGCTTATATATTTATCCTTACATATACTTATGTATACTATATATACTTACATACTTATATATACTAATAAAACTTATATATTATAAAGCTTATATAAATATAAGCTAATAAAGCTTGTACGGGAAAAACACCCCTTAGGGCTTTAGGTATTATGGTACCGTCAAAGTCTATATTGCTTAGTTCCCTGATCCAATATGTTTATAACGATGGGATAAATTAAAAAAAAAAAAAAAAAAAAAAAAAAAAAACAATCATGACACAGAAGTAAAGGAATTTATTTTGGTGTGGGGCTCCAAATAAATCAAAACTGTAAAAAACCAGTCAAATATAGAGAGATACTTGGAAAAATCGTAATGATGCTATGGTTTTTGATGTGAGCCTGGAGTTCACTGGTTTTAAGAACCTCTTTGGGTTAAAATAAACCTCACAATCTGATTTCTTCCGTCATTGCTAGCAGCAATAGGAACAGGAAATGTCATTTGCAATTATTAGCTAAATAAAAAGCAAAACTTTTTAATGTACATTTTACTAGATATTACATTTATATATTTGCATATACAATACATTATTAAAGTGCGTATATTCTTCCCTTTGTTACTATAAATTTGTTGTGAATTAAATTTGTTTTCATTTATTAAAAGGTATCAAACAGTTCGTGGTAACGAACTGTAAGTAAGGAGCGACCCGGCTCAATGGTAACCGAAACTCTAAAAAACGGAACTTTGGTACCAATAGATACATCAAAAGAATCAGATTTTAATTCTGATTTCAAATATGTAAGTTTCATCGAGTTTAATATTACTCATCAAAAATTACGCGCCTGAGAAAATTTTGCTGATTTTTGAAAAAAGAGGGTAAGACCCCTTAAGAATTATAGAACCTTAATGAAATTCACACCATCATATTCGGCGTATCAGATAACCCTACTGCAGAGGTTTCAAGCTCCTATCTACAAAAATGTGGAATTTTGCATTTTTTACCAGAAGAACGATCACGGGTGCGTGTTTATTTGTTTGTTTGTTTTTTCCCACGGGTAATCATATTGATCTAGCAGTCCTAGAATATCGTAAGAGGGCTCATTTTAACGTAAATTAAAAGTTCTAGTGCCCTTTTTAATTGACCAAAAAATGGAGGGCAACCAGGCCCCCTCCCACGCTCATTTTTTTCTCAAAGTCACCCAATTAAAATTTTTAGATAGCCATTGAGTTTAGCATAGTCGAAAATCTAATAAATATGTCTTTTAAGATGACTTAATCCCCCACAGTTCCCAGGGGAAGGGCTGCAAGTTATGAACTTTGCCAATTGCTTACATTTTTTTTTGGTTTTTGGTATTTATACAGACTTTTTCAGGAAGAATTTTTTTCTGGTGGTGGGGGGGGGGGCTGGAGGAGGGGGTTACTCGGGAGAATCGTTCCGTGGAGGATGTTTCTTTGGGGTAAGGGACATTTCTATGAAGGGGGCGCCTGATTTCCAAGCATTATTTAAAAAACGATCAGAAATTAAATTAAAAAAAACAAGTACTTTCAACTGAAAGTAAGAAGCAACATTAGAACTTAAAATGAACAGAAATTATTACGTATATGAGGGGGGTCTCCCCCAAGTCAATACTTCGCTCTTTACGCTACAGTTTTTTTTAGTGCTTTCCAAAGAGCTATCTATTCTAATTAAACGGCCTTTGTGATTCAGGGGTTTGTGAATTAAATTTTTTTTTAACTTTTAACGTAAAGAGCGTGGTATTGACTAAGGGGAGAACCCCATCATATACGTAATAACATATACGTAATAAAAAGAAAACATTAAAAAAAAAAAACAAGCGATACGGCTCAATAGTTATCGAAACTTTTAAAAACGGAACTTTGATGTCAATAAATGTATCAAAAGAATGGGCTTATAATGCTGATTCTAAATATATGAATTTTATTAAGTTTATTATTACTCATCAAAGGCTACGAGCCTCAGAAAACTCACCTGATTTTTTAAAGAGGGGGAAACATCCCCTAAAAGTGAAAAATTTTTAATGAAAATCACACCGTCAGATTCAGCGTATCAGAAAACCCTATAACATAGGTTTCAAGCTCATATCTGCAAAAATCTGCAACTTTGTATTTTTTGCCAGAAGAAAATACTTTATTTTTTAAAACAATAAAAAACTTTAGCGTAAAGAGCGAGGCGTTGAGGAGGGGACAGCCCCTTTCATATACGGAATAATTTCTGTTCGTTTTAAGTTTTAAAACGAAAAAATATATAAACCAAATCCATAATAACGTAAAATAAATAGAAAGTAAATATGTAAAGTAAAAAAATGTATAGTTTGTAGATATGTTTAAAATAGATGGCACGATAGTATCTCCTGATATATAATAAAATCGTTATGCCCGTACCACATAATAGTCACACTTGTCGATACAATCAAAATTACACACGACTACAGCGCCAATTATGTTCGCCGTTCATAATTTCTTGGGTTGAACATTGTTCAACTTTCAAACATAAATTTCTTGACTGACCAATCAGAGTCAACGCCTAAGGCACACTTTTTAGAACTTGAAAAGATAAAAACTTAGAACAGTGGTTTTTCTATTTGGGAGATGAATCTAACAAAAGTTAAGAAGACTTAGTATTAGTAGAGAACAGTTGGACACAAAATTGCTGTTGGTGCAAACTCTTTAAACTAATTTCTTGCAATTTAAATTTTTTGCTTTTTTAAATACAAGTGTGACGCCAAAATCAAGAAAATTACCATATCATTCATGATAGTTGGCTTTCTTTATTGATAGTTGTGACTATGATGTGGCACGGGCAATAGTTTATTGCTTGATAACTTGGGTTAGGTAGGAACAGTGAAAACAATGGAATGGTTACCAAAATATCGATTTAACGTTCTAAAATGAACGTTCCCACAATCCTTAAAGTAAACGTTATTAGCGTGACCTGAACCCAGCGTTTTAAAAATGAGATTCCTAACCCTTTTAAGTCTACCTACTGTTTGGCACTAATGGAACTAAAATAAAGGAACAATCTATCACTGTGATTCCTAACATGGTTTACAGGACCCACCTATGGGCCATGGCAATATTTTGGTGGGTCATGAACAGGACAATGCATCCTTCCGCTGACTATATTTTAGAGCCTTAATGTAAAAAACAAGCATGTTTCATACGAAAGACGTCACATTCAAATTTATTTAAAGATCAAAAAAGATATAGGATACTATTGCAATGACTTTATACCTTAGAACAATGTGAGTGATAGAACAATCTATCACTGTGATTCCTAACATGGTTTACAGGACCCACCTATGGGCCATGGCAATATTTTGGTGGGTCATGAACAGGACAATGCATCCTTCCGCTGACTATATTTTAGAGCCTTAATGTAAAAAACAAGCATGTTTCATACGAAAGACGTCACATTCAAATTTATTTAAAGAGGAAAAAAGATATAGGATACTATTGCAATGACTTTGTACCTTGTATAAAAAGTCGTTTATCCTGACAATGTTTTTTCTGTTAGTATAAAATATGTCTAGAGGACGAACCAAAGAAAGATACCAAGTTGTATTCAGACCATACTTTTCATTAGATACCAAGTTAAGGGCCTTTTAAGCTTCCTTCGGGTAAATGCATGTAGAATTCTGAATAAGAAAATTTAAATATCATAAGGGGGGCATCAGGATTTTAGTAATGCATAGATGGGGCATGGCTCAAAATCGGTTGGGAACCACGGATCTAGCAACAAAATATGTTTTAGCTAAAGAAAAATAAAAATATGAGTGACGAATCTTAACGTTTAAGTTCAAAAAATCACTTTTGAAATTCATTGTCCAAAAACCAGGATGGTATTTTGACTGCTTTTTCATCTGATTCACCACAGCTAAAGAAAAATAAAAATATGAGTGACGAATCTTAACGTTTAAGTTCAAAAAATCACTTTTGAAATTCATTGTCCAAAAACCAGGATGGTTTTTTGACTGCTTTTTCATCTGATTCACCACAGCTAAAGAAAAAAAAATACGGTTGACGAATCTTAACGTTTAAGTTAAAAAAATCACTTTTGAAATTCAGTGTACAAAACCAAGATAGCATTTTTGACTGCTTTTTCATCAGATTCATCACAGCTGAAGAAAAAAAATATGGTTGACGAATCTTAACGTTTAAGTTAAAAAAATCACTTTTGAAATTCAGTGTACAAAACCAAGATAGCATTTTTGACTGATTTTTCATCAGATTCATCACAGCTAAAGAAAAATAAAAATATGGTTGACGAATCTTAATTTTAAGTTCAAAAAATAACTTTTGAAATTCAGCGTCCAAAAATCAGGATGGCATTTTTGACTGCTTTTTCATCAGATTCATCACTTAATACTTGTCTAAAAACATGATATCAGAGAATGGAATTAAGATTATATCAGATAGAAATATTTTATCAATTTTTGCTAGTGTCTATACTTCCCTAAAATTATATGATACCATGTTTTATTATCGACTTCATTAAGAACTCGGAAGAGATACTACTTTTCGAACCAACCTTGTACTGATTAGATAGAATTTTTTTCTTAAAGTAAGTTTAGATGTTGTTTTCCTGAGCCGAGAAACAAGTAAGTAAAGATCCTGCCTTTTTCTTTATTCTTGACCAGGTAAAATTATGCCATCTACATTACATTATTGATTTTTCTACGCACCGAAATTAGAAATCGGCTTAGCTGATTTGGAAACGTTAAATTTCTTGGTTAGCTGAAGTAGCAAGCTGCTCTCCCAACTTCCGGTCCAAAGAGGCCCTACTTGGATACCCAATACCCGACTTTAGTTTTGCCCATGAACCGTAAGTGTAGACTTTAAATTAAAAAAGGAAAAGAAAACTATGGATTTGAGGGCAACTGCCTTAGACGCATTACTGTTATCCACTTGACAGATGATATCATCAGTGTCTCTTTATTTTTTTAAAACTAAATAGTGGCCCATGAATGGCTAAATTATCACTAATTGTTGGCTTCATTGTTGTTACATGGTTTGGATGAGCAGGGGCCACCTGCCTGATGATGTGTGGTATCGGGTCTCTGCCGGCATTAGGAGACATAAACAAAAAAGTAGCAATTTAGTAGTGTTTTGAAAAGGAATCTTTTCATTTATCTACCCCAGTAACAAAGTCGACAAAGTTTAGTGGAAAGTCAGAGCTAATGTTTACGCTGTGCCTGTCCGGGTATCAAGTGGGACTTTTTTGAGGAAAATTTCTTCAGCGTAATAGGTTCCTTTTGAATTATTTCGTAAATTCTGTTTTTTGGGGTATTTTTTTTTTTTTATATGTTTACACTGTGCCTGTCCGGGTATAAAGTGGAACTTTTTTTAGGAAAATGTCTTCAACGAAATAGGTACCTTTTGAAGTAGTTCGTAAATTCTGTTTTTTGGGTATGTTTTTTTTGTATATGTTTACGCTGTGCCCGTCCAGGTATCAAGTGGAACTTTTCTGAGGAAAATGTCTTCAGCGTAATAGGTTACTTTTGAAGTATTTCGTAACTCTGTCTTTTGGGTATTTTTTTTTTTTTATATTTTTACACTGTGCCTGTCCGGGTATCAAGTGGGACTTTTTTGAGGAAAATGTCTTCAACGAAATAAGTACCTTTTGAAGTACTTCGTAAATTTTGTTTATTGGGTATGTTTTTTTGTATATGTTTACGCTGTGCCTGTCCGGGTATCAAGTGGGACTTTTTTGAGGAAAATGTCTTCAACGAAATAAGTTCCTTTTGAAGTAGTTTGTAAATTCTGTTTTTTGGATATGTTTTTTTTGTATATGTTTACGCTGCGCCCGTCCAGGTATCAAGTGGGACTTTTTTGAGGAAAATGTCTTCAACGAAATAAGTTCCTTTTGAAGTAGTTCGTAAATTCTGTTTTTTGGGTATGTTTTTTTTGTATATGTTTACGCTGTGCCTGTCCGGGTATCAAGTGGGACTTTTTTGAGGAAAATGTCTTCAGCGAAATAAGTTCCTTTTGAAGTAGTTCGTAAATTCTGTTTTTTGGGTATGTTTTTTTTGTATATGTTTACGCTGTGCCTGTCCGGGTATCAAGTGGGACTTTTTTGAGGAAAATGTCTTCAGCGAAATATGTTGCTTTTGAAGTATTTTGTAACTCTTTTTTTTGGGTATGTTTTTTTTGTATATGTTTTAACTGTTACCGTACGGGTATAAAGTGGAACTTTTTTGATGAAAATTTCTTCAGCTAAATAGGTACATTTTTAAGTAGTTCGTAAATTCTTTTTTTTGGGGTATGTTTTTTTTTGTATTAAAATGAAACTAAAGTATTTAAGTTACTATTTACTATTAAAAATAAACTATTAATTACTATCTAAAGTTAATATAAACTATTTAAACTGTTAAGTAACTATTTAAGTGTCGTGGCCAACGCTTTGATCGATTTAGTATCGACTAAAGGTCATTAGAAGCTGAACTCAAATCTTATAAAAATACGCAAAACCACATGTCTAGCAACTATAATGCCTGTGAATTTCATAAACAAAAGAAGTTCTTGGTAACGAACTGTAAGGAAGCAGCAAATCGGCTCAATAATAACCGAAACTTAAAAAATAATTGTGATATCAATAGATACATCAAAAGAACTGGCTTCCGTTGAGAGGAAAGTCTTCGGGGGAATGAAATTTAACGCGAGGAGAGGGAAGGAGAGTGTCTGGTAGGATTTGAAAAATGGTCAAAAATTAAATAAAAATAATTAACAAGTCTTTTCTTCTGACAATAAAGAGCAACATTAAAACTTAAAATTACAGAAATTATTCCGTATATGAGGGTGGCTGTCCCTTCCTCAACCTTTACTTTTTACGCTTAAGTTTGAGTTTTTGTTACAGTTCTTTAAGAAAGACTGTTCAAACACAAGGCCTGTTGATTTTAAATCAGGAGTATTTTAAAGGAAATCAAGACTTTAGCGTAAAGAGTGAGGGTTGAGGAAGGGACAACTCCCCATTATATGCAGAATAATTTCTGTTCCTTTTAAGTTTTAATGTTGCTCCTTGCTTTCGGTTAAAAAAACGGTGTTTTTTTTTAAATTCTCGACTAAAAACAACAAAGATTCAGATGAACAATCATTTCAAATTTAAATTTAATAGTAGCAGCTGCGAATATATGTCTGCAAGCTGACCCTTTAAATACCTGGAGGGTATAGTGTCTATTGCTCTTTACTCCCAGCAAATATATTTTGAAGAATTGTCCTTTCTTCATTGTAACACTTAACGTAATGCTGCAGCAACTTTTATATATACGTTTATTTTATATTATCTTTTATATGTTTTTATCTGCTTTTTTTTATTTTATATATCAGTTTTTTTGGAACAACAACCTAGTTTCAAGAAACAACTATAGAATAAATTTTATGTCAAATCCATTTTCTTTTTCTTACTTGTAAATTAATTTCTTTTAATTTATTATAATATTATTTATAATGTATTCATTTGTATATTTATAAAATATATATTATTTATAATGTATATTTACAAAATTATTTTTATAACTTCAGTTATCAATTAAAACTTCTTTTAAATCTATTTTTATTTTCCATTTTCTTCAAATGTATTGAAAATAGTTGTCATATCATTTATTGATTCTTTGTTGAGAATTTCATTTCAGGAACAACTTAGAATAGACTTGTCCAAACATTGCAAGTTGACATTTTAAAATTCTTATTCGAGCAATAGTTTTCTGTTGTTTATATGAATTACAATCAAAAGGATTAACAATGACAAAAAAGTGTCGTTTTAAAATGTTACTAAATAACTAAACAGACTTTTTCAAATGAAAGTACGGAGCAACACTAAAACTTAAAACGAACAGAAATTGTTACGTATTTAAGGGGGATCGCCCCCTAGTCAATATCTTGTTCTCTACGCTAAAGCTCGAATTTTGTTCCAATTCTTTAAGAATGACCACTGAACCACAAAGTCCGTTTAATTAAAATAAATAGCTCCTTTGAAAGTACTAAAAGAACTTTAGCGTAAAAAGCGAGGTATTGATTAGAAGGTGAACCTCCTAATATACGTAATAATTTCTGTTCGTTTTATTTTTTAGTGTTGCTGCTTACTTTCAGTTTAAAAAACTAGTTTTTTCAAATAAAATTTCTGGTCGTTTTTTGAATAATGCTGGGAAATCTGGCGCCCCTTCATAGCAATATTCCTTTCCCAATGGAAAATTCCTCTATGGAAAGATCCTCCCACGTAACCCTTTACCCCCGGCCCCTCAACCACCCGAAAAATCCCCTCCGAAAATGTCTGTATACTTCCCTATAACCAATATTAAATGTAAACAATGGACACTTAAAATGACCACTAGAATTTTTAATTCTCTTTTGAATGAGCCCCCTCGTGACATTTTAGGACCATTAAGTCGATACGATCATCCCTGGGAAAAAAAACAAATAAAAAACAAAAAAACAAAAAACAAATAAACACGCATCCGTGATATTTCTTCTGGCTTCTTTTTTTTAGATAGGAGCTTGAAACTTCTACAGTAGGGTTCCTTGATACTTAGAATCTGATCGTGTGATTTTCATTAAAATTCTACGCCCTTTAGGGGGTGTTTCCCCTTTTTTTAAAATAAGGCAGTGTTCTCAGGCTCGTAACTTTGATGGGCAAGACTAAACTTGATAAAACTTTTAAATCAACATAAAAACTCAATTATTTTGATGTATCTATTGGTATCAATATAAATTCCGTTTTTTAGAGTTTCGGTTACTATTGAGCCGGGTCGCTCTTTACTTAATGTTCGTTACCACGAACTGTTTAGAAACTAATTTATAGGCCATGAATTTATTTATCCTAAGAATATAGATAAACTTGATTATTTTTTTCTCTTTTAATCTACAGGTAAACAAAAAACACTTACCTTGGTAGTATAATTAGTAAAGATGGTGGGAGCAGTGAAGATGTTAAAAATAGAATAGCCAAGGCTCAGGATATTTTTTCACAGTTTAAAAAGTTTTGGAAGAATAGGAAGATAAGTCTCCTAACCAAGATTAGAATATTAGAAGCTACAGTGATGACAGTGGTCAAATATGGCTCTGAAGCATGGGCGCTCCGAAAAGCGAATGAAGATTTGCTAGATGTTTTCCAGAAAAATTGCTTAAGGATTGTTTTGGGTACCCAGCTTACTGACCGTATTTACAACAATAGACTATACGAAAACTGTGGTTCAATACCGCTCTCTAGGGCTATAATGAAAGAAAGGTTGAGGCATGTCTCTCTAGGGCATGTTGTGCGGATAAAGGATGACAGATTGCCGTAGATTGTTCTTTTCGGCCAACCGTCTAGGGCCAAACGGAAAGCAGGCAGTCCTCGTCTGGGGTGAGAGGACGTCATAAAGAATAATTTAAAGGAAATGGGAACTTCGTGAGCGGTTGTAAAAAGGGAGGCTTTGAATAGATTAGGATGGAGGATGGGCGTGCGAAACCGTGTTGGCCTCAGGCGGCTTGGTGCTGCGGTGAGCTGTTAGTAGTAGTGTTATTATTAAACAAAAAACATACTGCTTGAAATATACAACGTTTTCAGTAGAGCATTAAGGCTACTAATTTTTTTAGGGGGTTGGGGGGCGGGGCGGATATACTTTTAGTTGGGGTGAGTTCGTTTCGTGTTAAGTTCAGCTTTTTTATTATTTTGATTTCTGTTCGTTTTTGGCTACATTATACGTTCACAGTAATGTCTATTGGAGTTGGGGTTGGCATGATTAAATATTTATAAATGCTCGTTGTAGGTTTTAATCAAACAAAAAGCAAAATTCATACTTGAAGCTATTCCGTATCATCCTGTAGCCTATTTTAAATTCCCTTCCGCCTGTATCCTAAATCCTTGCTCTATGTAATAAGGTGTTATTGTGGTTTATTGAATTAAATAAAAAATAAAAAAACAAGTTTTTGCAACTGAAAGTAAGGAGTAATATTATAACTTAAAATGAATAGAAATTATTACATATAAAATTCGAGTTTTGCTACAATTCTTTAAGCATGACCCCTGAATAACAAAGGCCGTTTAATTAGCATAAATAGCTATTTTGAAAATACTAAAAATACTTACGTGTAAAGAGCGAGGTATTGCCGAGGGGGGAACCCTCATATACGTAATAATTTCTGTTATGTTTTAAGTTTTAATGTTGCTCCTTAGTTTCAGTTGCAAAAACTTGTTTTTTATTTAATTTCTAATCGTTTTTTAAATAAATCTGGGAAATCTGGCGCCCGTTTCATCAAAAATTCTCTTCCCCCATGAAAAATTACTCCATGGAAAGATCGTCCCACACAACTTTGTGGTTTTGTTAATATTCTATAACTTTTAGGTGGCTTTTCCCCTTTTTTCGAAAATAAGGCAAATTTTATCAAGCTCGTAACTTTTGATGGGTAAGACTAAATTTGATGAAACTTATTTATTTAAAATCAGCGTAATATCCAATTCTTTTGATGTATCTGTTGGTATCAAAACACCGTTTTTCATAGTTTCGGTTACTATTGAGCCGGGTCGCTCCTTTCTTAAAGTTCGTTACCAGGTTGTTAAAAAAGTTAGTTACAGTTGTTAAAACATGTTTGATTGCAACAAATGTAGTTTGCTGTTGCTTGTATTTTATTTACCGATTGCCTCCAGACGCGAGGCATTGGGACAAATATTGCTAGGCGCATTCCTCCCTGAAAAATAATCCGAGGAAAATTCTCCCCGCGGAAAATTCCCTCACTTGTAAAAAAGAGCCCCTCCAAAGAAATTATGAAGAATAAAAACAATGATAATAAGAAGGAATTTCGGAATATTCTACCTATATTCCAAAGTATAGACATAATGTTTGGTGTAGAATATCCTATAGTATTTATTTTTATATTTTGATTTATTTTAATTTTTTTCTGTATTTTCGAGGGTTGATTTATAATAGCAGTATAAGGGAATACAATATTAGTTGTGATTCTAGAAGAGTTCTACAGCCACAGGTACGAGAAATTACTTTCCACGGAATAACGCCTAGTGCAAATCAAAGGTGCGCTAGCCAAAATCTTGGAG
Source organism: Artemia sp. Qi Xiang Cuo (assembly GCF_049724085.1). NCBI lineage: Eukaryota > Metazoa > Arthropoda > Branchiopoda > Anostraca > Artemiidae > Artemia > Artemia sp. Qi Xiang Cuo. The sequence goes on along the minus strand of NC_142802.1, from coordinate 11,308,572 downwards.
AGATTATAAATTAAAATCTTTGATTTATAATAGCAGTATAAGAGAATACAATATTAGTTGCGATTCTGGAAGAGTTCTACAGTCACAGGTACGAGAAATTACTTTCCATGGAATAACGTCTAGTGCCAACCAAAGACGTCACTAGCCAAAATCTTGGAGGGCGGGGGGAAGCCATGGATTTTACCGACTGGCTGGCTATTTTTACCGACTAATTTGGATAATCCTACTATTCGAACTACTTCATGAAAAAAACCGAGAGAAACAAGCATCCGTAATTTTTCTTCTGGAAAACAAAAAAATTCAAAATTTCACATTTTCGTAAATACGAGCTTGAAACCACAATGAGGTTGTGTTAGATGCTGAACCTAATGTTGTGATTTTTATTAGGTCGAATGAAAATACGTGACAACATACAACAAAGCAAATATTTCGAGGGGCCAAACGCCACTTGTCTTCAGCGCGAAACGAAAAAATATATTCAATGAGAGCGCCGAAGAAAAAGCCAACAAAATAAAACACTGAAAATCAATAGAAAAAAAAAGCAACAAAACAACAAAAAACCAATGAACAAACCAACAAATTAAAAGATGAATAAAATTCAGTAATCCAAAAATTATAAGAAATAAAACCAAATACCTAAGAACCACAAAAGGGAGTCATTCACCAATATCCGCGATTTGCAAGTTACCAAAAATTTTAACCACCATTGACGGATACTAGCGAATAACTGAGAAAAAAAAAATTCATTCACTAAAAACAAAACGAACCAGCAATTGAATGAGTTGGAGAACTGTCATCTGATTTCTGATTTTAATAATTGCATTGCTTGCAGACACTCTTTGAGACCTAAGGGGTTGTTGACGTGTCTGATTATGTGATTGGGAAAGTGATACAAGGTTTATTTCTGGGACTTTTCCGCATTTTATTTTGTTGGGTTTTTTTTCGGCACTCATTGAATATATTTTTTCGTTTCGCGCTGAAGAAGAGAGGCATTTGTCCCCTCGAAATATTCGCTTTGTTTTGTTTTGTCAGTATTTTCATTTGACCTTTAAAGCCCCCATGTTTGCTCGTTTTTCTTTCTTTATTTTAAGTCAGGCCAACATGGTTTAAGAAATTATATTCATTCTGATCACTTGCATTTATGGCGGTGGTGTCTCATTTTTCGGAAACCAGGCAAATTTTTGCAGGCTCTTGGCATTTCATGTCTAACGTTAAACTAAAAAACTTTATATACTTCGAATCAGAATAAAAATAAAATGTAATTGTTGCGTTAATTGTCATTAAAGTTCTTTTTTGGGGTTTTGATTTTTCAAACGAGTTGCTTCTCGCTTACTGTTCGTTACCACGAGCTGTTTGATTCTACACCCATATATTCTACATGCATTTTTGAATATTAGTAGAATTTCCAGAATCCCTGCTTTTCTTCATTCTTTTTATTTGTCTTAATTTATTTTTTGGTGTCTTATTTTGCCTGTGGGGAGAATTTCCTAAGAGGAAACGATCTGCAGCAGGGGGAAGATTTTCCAGAGGAAATTCGCAGGAGGATTTTGCGCGAGGGGGAATTTTCTGGGGAGAATTTTTTCTCGGTGGGATTTCCTTGGGGCATTACGCCGGAACTCTGGGTAAATACTCGTTATCCCATTCACATTGACGTTGTATTAGAGCGTTTGGTATTTAAAGCAGGGAGGAACAAGTCAAATTTAAGCGTAAAGAGGAAGGGTGGGGTAAAGAGTATGGCTCATTTTGGCACCGATTATAGACTTCGTTTGCTTATGTGCCGAATCAGGACTTGGCTCGTTTTTGTACTGGATCACTGAAATTCATTAGATTTGGAGTAAATCTTTTCCTTCGGTTTGGGAATTAGTTTGTTTTGAGCCAGGATTTAACTCTTTTAATGACTCGAGATTGAGCCCGGATTTAACTCGGTTAATGGCGCAAAATTGAGCCAGATTTAGCCAGTCTAATGACTGTAGATTGATCCAGAATATAACTTTGTTTGATGACTCATGATTGAGCCAGGATTTAACTCGTTTAATGGCTCGAGATTGAGCCAGAATTTAACTTGTTTAATGATTCATTTTTGAGCCATCATTTAACTCGTTTATTGTTTCAGGATTAAGACGTGATTTGGTTCGTTTAATGGCTCAGGATTGAGCCAGGATTTAACTCGTTTAATGGCTAGAGATTGAGCCAGAATGTAGCCTGTTTAATGACTCATTATTGGGCTAGGATATAGCTCATTAAATGGCTCATGATTGAGCCGGGATTTAATTTGTTTAATAGCTCAGAATTGAGCCAGGATAACTTCACCAAACTTCACCTGGTAACTTTGCACCAGATTAGGCCGTTTTTTCACAGAGTTAGTTCTCAGTTTGTCCTTACATCAATTCAGTACAACTTAGACTTAGACAGCACACTTTTAGGCTCTTGAATATTCTTCATATTTGGCAACTTAAAATAAAAAGAATTACTCTTGAAAAATATGCTCTTCTCATCAGCTGTTATTTGTAGTATAAATGGAATAATTAATTAATAGAGGCACATTTGTTCATCCCGAATTTTGAGTGGCGTATTATTAGACCTTGTCATTGCTTTCTAAAATGCTACTTCTTTATCATTAGATTTGTTCTTGCTTCATTTTTTTCTTTTTTTGTCTATTAACCACCAAAGATATAACCTTAAGTAGTCCCTTCTTTTACCAAATTACTTGTTTTCCGCTGCCTTTAATGAACATTCTATGAAGCAGAAGAAGATATAATTTCTACTGCGGCAATTATTACAGCTTTTTCAAAGTCAGATTTGCTCCGTTAATTTCTAGAGGCTGGGGAATTCATTAGCTGGAATGCTGATAAAATAAGAAATAGAAAAAGTATGCAAGTGGAACAGGTAAAGTAACTTTAAAAAATTAACTGATTTAGTATTCAAAAGATTGAAATTTACTTTTCCTCTTTTAGAGACGATTATTTACTTTTTTCTGCTTGAGATCTTGGAAATGGGGCCGAGGTCGAGTTTATGAATTAATGAAATCGTATTTAAGATTATTACTAAAGGAAACTTTTAACTAACTGGAGCCTAAAAACTTCCTTACCCTATTTTCACCTTCTAGCTTTCATGACCAGTCGTATTTGTGTACACTTATGTCCCCTTCATCAAACAAAAGTCTAAACATACATATAAAACATAAAAAATCCCAATAAAAGTGCGTCCTGTGAGTCCCTTGCAACAAAACCCTCATGTAACTAATCCCCTTGCTACTAAACCCTCGTGCATCCGACCTCAAATGCAAACGAACCTCTTGTAACCCGGGGTGGATCCGGGATTTTTTTAGGGGGGGCGCAAAATAGGTTTATCCAATAAAAAAATTTAGGGGGAGGGGGCAAAATAGGTTGATCCGATAAACTTGCGTTAGGAGCAAGTTCAATTAACGCAAACTTGAGTTAACTAAGTAAAATTATACTACTTTAGACTACGTAAGGGGGGGGGGTGTACCCCCAGGATCTGCCACAGTTTGTGACTGAGCCCTGATGCAAATGAACCCTTGTGCAACTGAACCCTTGTCAAGAACATCAGAGGAAGCCTTTTAATACTATTTAAAATCCTAATATTCACATTTACGTCCCTGTCCCTGTCGCGAGAAACAATACTTTTTTATTCGTTTAACCCCCCCCCCCCCCTACCTTTCTTCATCACATTTGACAGTAAAAGTTTATTATTTTAACAAAATTACAAATATTTAGTATTTAACATTATTTTAACAAAACCCATGTTAAATTGTCTTGTTTCATTGCCTAACCAAGACGAAGGTCGTGTTGTAAAGTTTATTACGTATATTTTAAAAACTTAAAAATAAATAGTTTGAAATAAAAAAAAGTTTTTCTGACGGAAGTAAAGGGCAAATTTGAAACTTGGAACGAACTAAATTATTTTTTCGCGTTTTAGGCAACTTAGCCTATATAGTGGGGCTGTTACACGGAAAATATCACCAAAATCGTTTACTTCTGGAAAAAGCACCAAAATTGGTGGAGACATAGATTAAAGCATGGGTAATTCAGTGGTGAAGGGAAGCACGTCGAGCGGACGCTCGAAAGCACCTTTACAAGTACTCGAAGCGCCAAAAAAGCGTAAGTTTACCAGTGTCTCTACAGACGCATCAAAACGTCTGACAATACGTTTTAATATACGGAAAATCCATTGGTAGCTACATGAAAGTAACGAATTGCTCTGAAACGTGCAAAAAAGTGCGTAAAGCGCAAAATGAAAGCGCCTATGCAATGGAATGCGAAAACTGGCAAAAACTTAGTTTAGAGTACTGGAAGTTCGACTATTACAAGAAGCAGCCGGAGTTTGTCTGTCCAAGTGCGTATTTGCGCTCTCAAAAGTGTGCAAAAAGTGCAAAACTGATGGAGCGTTTCGAGAAACTCTGGAAAAAATGAAAATATAGTATGGAATATAGAGAACCCAATGGTGATTGGTATGAAGTCGAGCGATTGCTCGACTTCATTGCTGCTATATTGTCTCATAAAGCACCCAAAGTGCAAGTGTACCAGCCTCACTGCAAAACACAGTTTATAGACAGTAAGCTTATCGCAGATCATTTCTGGTCTTCGTTCTCGGTGCGAACAAAAAGCTCCTCCCACTTATTTCTGCATTAGCGGATTAGTCTATTTTCATCAATTACTGAGAAATGGTTACCAAGTGCATTATTCGTAATTGCGAAAGCAGAAAAAAACTTGGTGAGCCAGCCAAGTGGTTTGCAAGTGTCCCATCTCACAGGTATGAATTAATTTATATACAAATTATGACTTAATCTATTATTTACATACAGTGGACTCAACTGATCGGCCTATGTAGGATTTTATAAAAAAGGGGGCGGGGGGGGGGGGGGGGTTTATTAAATTTGTGAAAATAAGGAATTTTTTATTCTTCTAAAAACGGGTGGAGTAGGTGTGATGGTTTAAGGGGCGGATCCAGGATTTTTTAGGGGGGGCGCAAAATAGGTTGATCCGACAAACTTACGTTAGGAGCGAGTTTAATTAATGCAAACTTGCGTTAATTAGGTAAATTACGCTACTTTAGACTACTATAGGGGGGCACCCCTCGCCCCCCCTGTGGATCTGCCACTGGATGGTTTATAATTTTTTTTCACGTCGTGATGTTTATTTTCTACGATATTTATTTTCTAGATAAGACTAATTTCGTTTTCAATCAATGTTTTCGTATGAAATGGGCAGACCTTTCCTGAACTTTAAACAATAAACACCTCTGTTTGAAGATTTTTGCACTTTGTGAATTTAGATAGCGATAAGGGTTCCTGATTGAGACCAATTTCAGGACTTGGGTTCTAATTATTGGTTGCTGTGGTAAAAGTTGCCATAATAGCCCTATCCAAGAAAATACCAACCGTCTGTTAAGAAGTGTTTTTCGCAAAATTCTTAGGGAACTTTCAGAAAATTTTATTTCTACTGATCTTAAGTTTAATATGGCCTTTACTTTTCTCTAAAAAAACTTTCTTTTTCGTAAATTTTTCGTAGTATATATATATATATATATATATATATATATATATATATATATATATATATATATATATATATATATATATATATATATATATATATATATATATATATATATATATATATATATATATATATATATATATATATATATATATATATATATATATATATATATATATATATATATATATATATATATATATATATATATATATATATATTTATATCGGCGCGTACAAACAGCTCCTCCCATTTGATCTGCCATCAGCGGTCCAATTACCCTGGAACACGTATTTTGGCAGAAACTTTCTCAAAATGCCTTTGAAACCAACTTGAGACTTCGAAACCTATTATTAATTCCTAAAAACATCTAATAATAACATTACACTACTAACTACCGGTTTTTATGTATGTATTGGAATAAATTAATTTAAAATTAGTTTCTTCAAAATTAGTGTTCCAACGGTGAAGCCAGGTTTCGTGTCCGAGAAAAATCTGACTTGTCTGACCGTGAAAAGATCTGACCTGGCTTATGTTTATATCTGCAAAAACGCTCTCCGGAGCACCCGTACCCGGTCCGGGTTATTATAATGGATGAGATAGAGAATGATCATACTGCGATTTAAATAAACTGTGATGCAAAAGCACAAAAATATCCGTTTTCCGAACGAACTGAAATTCCGAAATGTGTAGGAACAGCGGACTGCAGAAGATCACGAAATGAACGTGGTATTTCAGAAGAGGTTTCAGACAAACCCTAAAAACATTGTAAATACCCTAATAGAATAGGGTAATCCTTTCGAAAGTATGGATGACAGTCTCGTTTCCATTGACTCATGCAGAGTACCCCATTGTCTTGCCATCAGTAGTTACCACAGTCTGGAAATTGTTGACCTATTCCAGTATGATACTTTTGTGGAAGAGCGTTTTGTAAAACGTACAAAGCCTGTTGATTCACTGATACACCCAAACAAGATGCCATGATTTTCAACTCCCATTCAATCATCGATACCGAAGTCGAAACGAACTGAAATCAGATTCGCCAAGTCAGATGGCCAAGTCAGATTCGGCCCTATTTGCCAAACTTCGTATTGGCTGCAACACCAGAGGAGCTGACTTGGAAGAGTTTTTCAAACACGAGAACCTGCCTTTCCCTCCTTCAATATCTGATCAGGGTAATATGAGATTTGGCACGAAGTCTGATATTGTAACTCTGCTCACAGCTTATTCTTCTGAAGTTGTGACCGAGAAACCTCACACCGATTCCAAGGTTTTTGACGGTGCTGTCCCAGTCCACCTTATAAAGCCAAAAAGCAAGACGTTTGACGAATATGTTACAGTAGAAATCTGCCAATACCTTCGTAAGCAGTTCACGAGTGAAACACAGCGAGTTGTTGTCGTCTTTGGCGTTTATAAGTTTGACAGTTTGAAAACGTCTACATGAAGAAAACGCAGCAAGTCTATGTATTTGAAAAGGTTGAAGAAAGAACGCCAATGAAATTCATCCTAGCAACCACGAGGAGGGAGATAGCAGGATAGTCCTACACTGCCCTCAACAAGCGTGCCGCAACAAGAAATTCATCACTGTCAAAACGGTTGATTCATATGTAGTTCATTTGCTCATCGCAAAGTGTTTTCTTATTGTAGGCACTTTACACTTTACTTTGCACTTTACTGAAAAAGACAAATGACTGTGCATTGTCAGATTAATATACATATACTGATATTTAGTAATCAAAATGTTAAAATTATTTGATTTATTAAAGTTTTAAAAGTAAAAACGTTTATATTTTTTTCAGTAAAGAGCAAATTTTGTTCTGACCTTCGGAAGGCATAGGGTTTTGAGCCCAACTTATGTTAATTTCTGCTCGTTTTGAGTTTGACTCGGTTATTTTTTTTTAATTTCTATTCGTTTTGGGTTTCATTTATTTATCGATGCTGATTTGTCGTAGTTTTGAGTTTGGTAGATTATGTGATTTTATTTTTGCTCATTTTTTGTTCAATGGAGTTCTTTACTTTTCTTTAAAAAACTTATTTTGTGAAAAAAGTTTTTTTAATTAATATTTGTTCGTTTTATATTTACATAGTCATTTCAGGGAAAAAGAAAATAACACTTTAAATCTTTCGTTTTTTAAGACTTTATAGTTTGACCTGCTATTTGTATGCTGGAGAAAAATTTTAAGCAATTTTTAACAACATAAACCATTTTAAAAATCTGGACACAAATAGTACTGTTTAACTTAGTTTCATACCTCCTCTAGTTGACCTGAAATGGAAAACTTGATACCATTCGCAAAAAGATCTGTTTACTTTCTTTGATAGCTTTGATACACTTACTCTATTTTGATTTGGTTAAATTTTAAGAGCAGAAGTAGCCTCGAAAGTTTGAACATAATACCCTCAGTCGTTCTTGGGATACTGCTTAGATGCCTTATTGGTAATTAGCTTTATCACAGTGCCTTTTTGATTTAATCTTATGGAAACATATAGTTTTTAAACATAACGGGCAAATGGGAGGGTGGGAGTGGTATGGGGATTAGTTGCCCTCCAATCACTTTTGACTATTAAAAAGGGCATCAGCCCTTTCTATTTTCAATCGAATGAGCCCCTTTCGAAGTTCCCACGACAACTCCTTCGGTACGAAGTGCCCACAAATTTGCGCTTTGACGCGCAGACTCGAGCTGGTGCTTTTAATCTTTGGACTTCTAGTACTCTAAACTATGATTTTGCCTGTTTTGGTACTACATGGGATAGGCGCTCCTATTTTGCGTTTTACGCGCTTTTTTAGCGCTCTCTTGTGCGCTTCAGAGCGATCCTTTACTTTTTATATAGCCGCCATTGGAATCGCCATATCTTAAAATGTATATTCAGAGGTTTTGATGCTTCTATAGAAATGCTGATGAAGTTTTGCATTTTTTAGCTCTTCGGACGCTCGTAAAGGCGCTTTGGAGTGCCTGATCGACGTGTTTCCCGTCACCATTAGATTACCCGTGCTTTAATCTATGTTTCCATCAATTTTTGTGCTTGTTGCCAGAAGTGCACCATTCTATGCTCTGAAAAACTACTGAAAAATGAGTTTTTTTTTAGAAAATTGAAATTATATACTGAAATTTATGGGTTTCGTGGCCGTTGGGAGCCTTACAAATCAGGCTTATATTTTTTGTAGACAATTTAAAAGCTTTTCTGCTTTTAAATAGTCTATTTTTTGCGTTAGTTTCTTGTTTTCAGGAAAGGACTAGTTTTTAACGATTTTACAAATAATGGGAAATATCATAAGTCAGTTTACTTGAATTAGTTTTGCAGATGTATGTTGCATAAACTTAAAGCAGTAACTTTTAGATTAAAAAAACTATAGCTTTAAATTACTCAATCTTCGTTTTTGTTTATGTACTTGAGTCACACACACATTTGCATTAGAATTTTTTTTTTCCCTACCGTTAAATCACATTTCCCCTTTTTTTCTGCATTTACTTCCTATATAAAAGATTAAAAATGTTAGAAGTTTACTTCCAAATGAAGCAGAAATTCTTATAAAAAAAATCTTTATCTGATTTATCGTCCTTTTTCTATGAATGCTATTATCTTTTGCTGACTTCTTTATAATTTGTCTCAAACCTAACATTGTCTAAACTCAGCCATTAGAATTTTCATGTATCTTACTTAGAGCTCCAAATCATATATCTTGATGATGAAGATTCTTTCCAATGTTGGGATTTGTATTCCAATAAGGTTTACATTTTTATTGCTTGTAATACAATCTCTCCCCTTGTATGGTAGATATGCACTTAGAAATATTGCTTTTGAAAAGGAAATGAGACAGGTATATCAACCTAAAAGCGTTTCATGAGTATCTACGAATGTCCTTGTCTTACTGTGTGTGTCATCTTTTCATGATCCGAAAAAAGAAAAATGACTTTTTTTTGTAAATCTAAATATGAAACAAGCATTATACAATTATAAATTATCAAACAGTTTGTAATAACGAACTGTAAGTATAGAACAACCCTTGCCAAATATTAAACGAGACTTTAAAAAGCGAAGTTTTGATAATATGTCAAATGAATATCCTTTTTACGGTTCTTTGAAATACACGAAAGAAGTAAATTTAGACTTGCGGATAAAATTTTGTGCTAGCCTTACCCTGATTGTTTGTGGATCATTGTTTGTGTTTGTGACAGTGATATAAGAAGCCAGATTGGCTATGTTCTAGTGAATAGGCAACATATCCTCCTGGGTCCTGGGTATGTTCCTGATTAGGGGCGAATATGAAATTTGGAATTTACCAATGAAAAAAATAGCACAAGACGATGGAATGAAAGTTTTATTTTTTTTTACATCCTGGGGGGCCGGGGGGATGTACAACCCATTGGACATTGGGACTCAACTTTGTATAATTTTCAAATACAAGTTACAAAATGCCATGAGAAGACATACAATCAACATACATAACACATAAAAACATACTTTATCATTTATGGAAATCTGAAAAATATCCTCAAACTTGCTTGCCAACCTGAAAGCAGAGATAAACCTGATACGCTTCACAGGACACTTTCGTTTGCATTTTGTATCCAGGCATCTAGTTTCAAGCTAAATTCTTAAGCATCATATCAAAGAAAGGAAGATGCTTTTTATTCGAATTCCTTTCTGGTCTAGATGGCAAATGGCATATTTTTCTTTTTTTAGATAACTGCTACAGTTTATCTTCATTTTTATCATCTTCACATTGCTAAAGATGCCCTCAGTTGATTACCGAGGGTCTTCAACTAAACATTCAGCTACATGAAATCTGAAGGGGATCAGCTGATTGTAGGGTTTGTTCCCTTTGATTGAATCCAGCCTGTTGTGTTGCCAGGCATTCTGAAGAACCAATGCAATGAAATGGTGAAGAGCTTAAAATTGTAATTTATTTGTTCTGCTGCTGAATCTGTAATAACTCTCCATGCGGTCACAGAGATCGACTCTGCCCATGTACTTGTTGTACTGTCCTACCACAAGAGGACTGGGGATATCTACATATTTTCTTTAAGACTCATCATATCTTGACACAGGTAGCTCGGATTCTTTGCCATAGCAGCTTGAAGCTAGAAAAATGGGCTTGTTGTCGTACCACAACATAACGACTACAACTCGATCTTCTCGCGTGAACGTAAAGGACGTCCCACATCCAGTTCTCTTTATTTCACGATCGGTCTTCGCTGGTAGATCTTCAAATCGATTTTTCATGAGCATGCTGGGTGCATTTCTGCGCTTTTCTGATAATTTTTCAAGCAAAGATATGCTAGTGAAGTACCTATCAAAGAAAAGATATGCACCTTCAATTAGATTTTGGCATAGGTGTAGTAAAGTGGCACTAGTTAGACCTTTAGCTTTTAGTTTTGGTTTAAATGATGCCTTTCCTTGGTAGATTACGAAATCACACACCAGAGCTGATGAGCCTGCTAAAACAAACTTCTTCAAGCCAAGAGGATTCGGATTATCTAGTACGTACGGCTTCAGGCTGCATTGCCCAGCAAAGAGAATCATTTGCTCGTCAATACAATGGAATTGTTCTCACTCAAGCTTTAGATTCTAATCTTGCTCCAAAGTCAGCAGGGGGTACACTTTCCAATGACAATCCTTTCTTTTGGTATCTTTGTCAACCTTGTCACACAGAAGGAACTTCACAGTCTGTTTAAGCTTTAAAAACTTATCTTGAGACATGGTCTCGCAGATGATAGGGACTTGAAAATTCGTGCTCCAAAACAGTCTTAGACAACGAAACTCCAGTTTACTCATGACCATGTAAACTTTAAAGAAGTCTTTCATTTTGGAGGCTCTATCAGACAGAAATTTTTTTTGGACGTCTAGTACTGACATTTAATTGTAAAAGCACTTGTCTAAAAAAAAAAATGGGTCATAGACGTAATTAAAATTTTATTAATGTGGCTTCAAGCTGTCTCAGTGACTTGCATTTGAGTACAAGGGAATGTATGAATGATGTTTGTTCAAGGTCTCTGAACTGGTCCACATTTTGTTGGGGTAGCGAATTTTTCCTGAGCGACTTGTGGTATGGAATCAGTTGTGAATGCTGGAATATACTGCGCTAGTGTTCATTCAATGCATCCGGAGTAGTAACATCCCTGTGCGAGCGCTGTGTAAAATTTGCTGTGAAATATCTTGGGCGTTCGTTTATCGATCTATTTGAAAATTATAAACATTATTGGATAGAGAACAATACAAAAAATTATTTGATAAGTTGACAAGTGAAGTGCCTAGTGAATTATCTTGGGCGTTCGTTTATCGAGCTATTTGAAAATTATAAACATTATTGGATACCAATATGGTTAAGAAAAGTGGAAAGCGATCAAGACAAAGCGATTTGGACGAGTCTAGAGGGTCCACGGAATCGACTGATAATTTTTCAAAGTTGGATAAAATCCTTGCAATCGTTGAAGAAACTAAGAATAATATTTCGGAAATAAAAAGGGAAATCAGTGACATTGAGTCTAGTTCAGCGTCCCTAATGTCTCGTGTTGAAGATTTGGAATTAGCAAAAGTGACCCACGAAAATGAGTTATCTAGTATTAAGCAGGAAATATCGGCACTATGTAAACAAATTGCAAAGGAACCCGGTTTTGGTGAGTTAGCTACGAGAGTCCTTGTGGTAGAAAACATGGAAAGAAGAAGGAATATTATTCTATGGAACATTAAAGGTGAATCTAAGTCAAAAGCTAAGGAGCATGTTAACGCTTTACTTTCCCAACATCTTGGGATTAATACCCAAATTGAACTCCTTGAGTTTACGGATCGATTTATCAAAATCCAGCTCAAGGATGATAAGGACAAATTCTGTATCCTTCAGGGAAACAAGAAATTGCGTGAAAACCCGTTCAGAAGAGTAGCCGGAAATGAATCTCCCTATTCATGACATTCGTAACTCCCTGAAAGTCAAACAAACAGAATTGAGGGAAAAGGGAGTCAGTGCTTGGATCCCCCCAGTCATCCCACATGTATTTTGCTTGATTGAGAATGGGCAAAAAGTGAAAATGAAAGAGTGTACTGTCGTATAATTCAAATTCAAAAGAAATGTATCGGAAGTGGATTAAAGTGGTTTTTTAGTATGTTTGAATGGATTTATGATTGTAGTTAGTTGTGATTTAGCTCAGGTATCCGTGATTAAATTGCGCTCGCCTTCGGGTGATGATAAGGATAATGGTTAGAGTGAGTATGATGCAAAACATTGTTTATGTATTACTTTTTTGTTCTTATTTTTTATTTTCCAAATATTTTGTTGCCTTTTTTTTTTTTTCTTTCTTTTTTTTTATTTTATTTATATCTGCTAAAGGAGATGGGATGAGAAGTTTTTGTTTATTTTGGATTATGGATGAGTTAATTTTTGTAGAAATTCCTGCTGGTAGGTTGGAGGAACTTGAAAAAAATCCTCTTGATATTAATAAATTCTTTCATAGGTTTTCGTCACAAGATCAATATTTGCCATATTATTATAATGAACCTAAAAATAAATATTTATTTGTTCATGATATTCCACATTTAAATAATCAACTTAAACGACTGCCATTTTGGAATTGTAGAGGATTAAATGGCAGCTCAAATTTTGGGCATGATTTTCTTAAAAGGTTGTCAACAGATGTGTTAGGAATTTGTGAAACATTTCTTGATAGAAATAATAAATTTGAATATTAGGAAAGTTATAAGTTTTTTCATGCTAGTCGAAAACATAATAAGAGAGGAGGAGTTGGTAGTAGAAGGGCCTTATTGAGTCGTGACATTACCACGTGGTTTATGGTTTTCTCACTGAGAATGAAAAAACAGGAATTTTCTCACTTGGAAAAACAGGAATTTTGTCTGTTTTATGGTTTTTGTCAGTGAGAATGAAAAAACAGGAACTTTCTCACTTTCATGGATGTCAACAGCAATTTATGTATGTTTCATGGTTTTTGTCAGTGAGAATGGAAAAACAGTATTTTTTTCACTTTGCTGTCAGTCATTAATTAAATTGTTTCCGGGCATAGTTTAGTAATGTCTGACAGGTACTGCTCTAGGAATAGATCCAAGTCATTAATGTCTTTGCCTCGGAAACAACTCTTTTGGTCGAACTCCAAAGGATATTAATAACCAAACGCCATGGAAACAATTCTCCAAGAAACATCTTAGCGATGAATTGTTTTAGCGCGGGAATCAGGTTTCTTATTAATTTGAAATGCATTAGCGCAGAGATGCCAAAAACAAAAGGAACACGCTGAATTACGTTTAGGGATTATTTGGGCGAAACTGTTTTGGACAGGTTATGGAATTATTTCGGCGAAACAGCTAGAGACATTTTAAAAGATGATTTTTGAAGAGATTTTGGAAGAGGTTTTGAGTGTGGTCGTTATAATACACAAGTTTCATTTGAACAGTGTTGTGAGGTCCTCTACCCCAACCCCAAAGGTTCCGATCCCTCTACCCCAACCCCGAAGGAAGCCACCGGTCCTCAAAGGGCCACTGGGCTCCCAAAGGGCCACCGGCCCTCAAGGTTCCCCCAGAACCCCCCCCCCGGGGCCCAAAGGGCCCCTCCCCCCTTTGCCCCCCCCCCCAAAGGAGCCCCTCTCCCTCCATCTCCTCCCTCCTCCTCCCCTCCCCTCCCCTCCTCCCCTCCCCTCCCCTCCTCCTCCTCCTCCTCCTCCTCCTCCTCCTCCCCTCCCCTCCCCTTCCCTCCCCATTTCTTATACTTTTTTTGTGCATTGAGACACAGAACGACCCCCTCCCCCGGCCCCTCCCCCTCCAAAGGTCTGATTTTTCAAAGTTCATTTTGAATTTCCTTCGTTGAAATGCTAGAGTTGGATTGTTTCAATAGTGTTTGGTTGTGTTTTACCTTGTCACAGTTACATTTTCTAGAATTTTCAAATTTCATTTTGAATTTCTTTAGTTGAAATGCAAGAGTAGGATTATTTCAGTAGTGTTTGGTTGTGGTTTACCTTGACACATTTACATTTTCTTGATTTTTCATGTTTAAATTTGAATTTATTTTGTTTTAATGAAAGATTTGGAATGTTTAAGTAGTGTTTGGTTGTAGTTTACCTTGTCACAGTTACATTTTCTTGATTTTTCAAAGTTCATTTTGAATTTCTATCGTTTAAATGCAAAAGTTGGAATATTTCAGTAGTGTATGCTTGTTGTTTAACTTGTCGCTGATAAATATTAATTATTTTTCAAAGTTCATTTTGAATTTCTTTCGTTGAAATGCAAGAGTTGGAATATTTTAGTGGTGTTTGGTTTACATTTTTAATCATACATTTTCTTGATTTTTCAAAGATCATTTTGAATTTCTTTAATTGAAATGCAACAGTTGGACTATTTCAGTAGTGTTTGGTTGTGGTTTAACTTGTCACTGTAACATTTTCTTGATTTTTCAAAGTTCATTTTGAATTTCTTTGTTGAAAGGCAAGAGTTGGAATATTTCAGTAGTGTATTGTTGTAGTTTACCTTGTCATAGTTACATTTTCTTGATTTTTTAAAGTTCATTTTGAATTTCTTTTGTTGAAATGCAAGAAATGGAATATTTCAGTAGTGTTTGGTTGTGGTTTACCTTGTCACAGTTACATTTTCTTAATTTTTAAAATTTAATTTGAATTTCGTTCGTTGAAATGCAATAGTTGGATTATTTAAGCTGTGTTTCGTTGTGGTTTACCTAGTCACAGTTACATTTTATTTATTTTTAAAAGTACATTTCAAATTATTTAATTGTAATTAAATTGGTTGACTATTTAAGTAGTATGTTGTTGTGGTTTAAAATTACAAAGTTACATTTTATTGATTTTTCAAAGTTCCTTTTGAATTTCCTTCGTTGAAAAGCAAGAGTTGGAATATTTTAGCAGTGTTTGGTTGTTGATTACCTTGTCACATTTACATTTTATTGGTTTTTCAAAATTATTTTTGAATTACTTTCGTTGAAATGCTAGAGTTGTAATATTTAACTAGTGTTTGGTATTGGTTGACCTTGTCACACGTACATTTTTTTTATTTTTGAAAGTTCATGATGTTTTTTTTTCTTTGAAATGCATGTGTTGGAATATTTCAGTAGTGTTTGGCTGTGGTTTAACTTTTCAGTGTTACAGTATCTGTATTTATAAATGTTAAGGTTTAATTTCCATATTTGTTATTATGTATATTTTATTTTTAATTAGCTGGTTTGTGTGTTTTACAGTTACCAATATTCTTTTCCTTTTTGTTACTAATATAAGTTATAAATTACTTAGTATAAATTCACTATATTGAATATTTAAGTAGTTTTTGTTTTTGGTTTACCTTGTCAAAGTTAAATGTTATTGATTTTTCAAAGTTCATTTTGAATTTCCTTATTTGTAATGCAATAGTTGGAAGATAACATTCGTGTTTGGTTTTTGTTTTAAATCTCACAGTTTAATTATTATTTAAATAAAATTTTAATTTCGAAAGTCTTACTTTGTTATGAAATAGTTGTAATATTTGAGTCTTTTTTTGTTTTGGTTTAACTTTTCAAATTTAAATTGTCCTGATTTTTCAAAATTCATTTTGAATTTCTTTCATTGAAATGCAAGAGGTGGAATACTTCAGTAGTGTTTTGTTGTGGTTTACCTAGTCACAGTTACATCTTCTTTATTTTTAAAAGTTCATTTTGAAGTTCTTTCGTTGAAAATGCTAGCGTTGGAATATTTAAGTTGTGTTTGGTTGTGGTTTACCTTGTCACAGTTTCCTTGTTCTTGATTATTCAAAGTTCATTTGTAATTTTTTTTTTCGTTGAAATTCAATAGTTGGTATATTTCAGCAGTGTGATGTTGTTGTTTAACCTGTCGCAGTTACATTAACTTAAAATTTCAAAGTTCATTTTTAATTTATTTCTTTGAAATGCAAGAGTTGGAATATTTCAGTAGTGTTTGGTTGTGGTTTACCTTGTCACAGTTACATTTTCTTAATTTTTCAAAGTTAATTTTGAATTTATTTCGTTGAAATGCAAGAGTTGGAATATTTCATTAGTGTTTCGTATTGGTTGACATTGTCAGAGTTACATTTTCTTGATTTTTCAAAGTTCATTTTGAATGTCTTTCACTGTAATAAACGAGATGGAACATTTCAGTAGTGTTTGGGGATGGTTCTCAGTGTCAGACTTACACTATAAGGATTCTTCAATGCTTATTTTTAATTTACTTTTTTGAAATTCAAAAGTTGGAATCTTTCAGTTGTGTTTCGTTATGATTTAACGTGTCACAGTTACATTTTATTGATGTTTAAAAGCTCATTTAGAATTTATTTAATTGAAATGAAAGAGTTGTAATATTTTAGTAGTGTTTGGTTGTTGTTTACCATTTCACAGTTTCTTTTTCTTGATTTTCCAAAGTTCAGTTTGAATTTCTTTCGCCGAAATGCAAGAGCTGGAATATTTCAGTAGCGTTTGGTTGTGGTTTACAGTGTCGCAGTTACATTCTCTTGATTTTTCAAAGTTCATTTCGAATTTCTGTCGTTGAAATGCAAGAGTTGGAATATTTCAGTAGTGTTTGGTTGTTGTGTACCTTGTCACAGTTACATTTTCCTGATTTTTCAAAGTTCATTTTGAATATCTTTCATTGAAATGCAAGAGGTGGACTATTTCAGTAGTGTTTGGGTGCGGTTTACCTTGTCACAGTTATATTTTCTTTATTTTCAAAGTAGATTTTTAATTTTTTTCGTTGAAATGCAATAGTTGGAAAATTTTAGTTGGGTTTTGTTGTTGTTTACCGAGTCAGTGTAACATTATCTTTATTTTTCAAATTTAATTTTGAATGTCTGTCTATGAAATGCTCGAGTTGGAATATTACTGTAGTGTGTGGTGGTGGTTCTCATTGTCAGACTTACATTCTCATGATTTTTAAAAGTTCATTTTGAAATTCTTTCGTTGAAATGCAAGAGTTGGACTATTTCAGTAGTGTTTGATAGTGGTTTACCTTGTATGGATTGCAGTTTATATATTTTTAAAAGTTCATTTTGAATTTATCTCTTTGAAATGCAAGAGTTGGAATATTTCAGTTGTGTCTAGTTGTTGTTTACCTTGTCACAGTTACACTCTCTTCATTTTTAAAATTTCATTTTTAATTTATTTTGTTGAAATGAAAGAGTTGGAATATTTCAGTTGTGTTTTGTTGTGGTTTAACTTGTCACAGTTACATTTTATTGATTTTTCAAAGTTCATTTTTAATTTTTTAATTGAAATGCAAGAGTTGGAATATTTAAGTAGTGTTTTGTAGTGGTTTACCTTGTCACAGTTAAATTTTCTTGATTTTTAAAAGTTAATTTTGAATTTATTTCGTTGAAATGAAATATTTGTAATATTTAAGTAGTGTTTTGTTGTGGTTTACAGTGTCACAGTTATATTTTATTGATTTTTCAAAGTTCATTTCGAATTTCTTTAGTTGAAATGAAAGAGTTGGAATATTTCAGTAGTGTTTGACTGTGGTTTACCTTGTCACAGTTACATTTTCCTGATTTTTCAAAGTTCATTTTGAATTTTTTTTCGTTGAAATGCAAGAGTTGGAATATATCAGTAGTGTTTTGTCGTGGTTTACCTTGTCACAGTTACATTTTCTTGATTTTTCAAAGTTCATTTTGAATTTCTTTCGTTGAAATGCAAGAGTTGGAATATTTCAGTTTTGTTTCGTTGTGGTTTACCGTGACACAGTTACATTTTCTTGATTTTTCAAAGTTCATTTTCAATTTATTTCATTGAAATGCAAGAGATGGAATATTTCAGTAGTGTTTCGGGATGGTTTAGGGTATCAGACATACATTATAATGATTTTTAATATTTCATTTAAATTTACATTATGTAAATGCTAAAGTTTGACTCTTTAAGTTGTGTTTTGTTTTTGTTTTAAGTGTAAAAGTTAAATTTTATGTTTTTTTAATTGTTATTTTTTTTTTTCTTTAGTTGAAATTCTTTAGTTGTACTATTTCTGTTGTGTGTGTTTGTGGTTTACTTTGTCACAGTTACATTTTATTGATTTTTCTAAGTTGATCTTTAATCTTCATATTTGCAATGCAAGCGTTGAAATATTTCAGTAGTTTTAATTTGTGGTTTACCGTGTCAAAGATACATTTTCTTGATTTTTTTAAGTTAATTTCGAATTTATTTAGTTGAAATGCAAGAGTTGGTATATTTCAATAGTGTTGGGTTGTCGTTTAACTTGTCACAGTTACATTTTCCTGATTTTTCAAAGTTCATTTTCAATTTATTTAGTTGAAATGCAAGAGTTTTAATATTTAAGTTGTGTTTTTTTATGGTGTATCGTGTCAGACTTACATTCTCATGATTTTTCTATGTTTGTTTTTAAATTTTTTCGTTGAAATTAACGAGTAGGAATATTTCTGTCGTTTTTGGTTGTGGTTTACCTTGTTATAGTTAAATTATCTCGATTTATGAAAGCTCATTTTGAAGTTCTTTATTTTAAATGAAATAGTTTGAATGTTACAGGTCTTGTTGGTTGTGTTTCACCTTTTCACAGTTACCTTTTCATTATTTTTAAAAGTTCATTTTGAAATTATTACTTTGAAATTAAATAGTTGGAATATTTCAGTAGTGTTTTGTGGTGTTTAACATTTGAAGGTTTACAAAGTCTTAATTTTTATAAGTTAGTTTTGAATTTCTGTCGTTGAAATTAATGAGTTTGACTATTTCAGTTGTGTTTCGGTGTGTTTGAACTTGTCACAGGTATATTTTATAGAATGTTCAAATTTAATTTTTATTTTATATCTTTGTTATTAATGTGGTGTAATATTTCAGTAGTGTTTGTTAGTGGTTCAAAGTTCATTTTGAATTTATTTTGTGGATATTAAAGAGTTGGAATATTTAAGTGGTGTTTGGTATTGAGTCAACTTGCCACCGTTACAATTTAATTATTATTAAAAATTTATCTTAATATAAATAATTGAAATTTAAGAGTTGGAATATTTAAGTAGTGTTTTGGAGTTATTTACCGCATCACGTTCATTTTTCATTTATTTTTCAAAGTTAATTTTGAATGTATTTAATTAAAATTCAAGGTTTTGACCAGTTCAGTAGTGTGTCCGTATGGTTTAACTTTTCACAGTTAAATTTTAATTATATTTAACATTTAATTGTTTATTTATTTAATTTAATTTAAATATTTTGAATTTTTAAGTTTTGTTTGTTATTTTTTTACAATTTAACATATAAATTTTAGTTATTTTTAAATGTTAATATTGAATTTATGTCTTTGAAATGTAAGAGTTGGAATATTTCGTTAGTGTGTTGTTGTAGTTTACCTAGTCACAGTTACATTAACTTTATTTTACAAAGTTCATTTTGAATTTCTTTCGTTGAAATGAAAGTGTTGGAATATTTCAGTAGTTTTTTGTTGTGATTTACCTTGTCACAGTTACATTGTCTTAATTTTTCAATGTTCATCTTGTAGTTCTTGCTTTGCAATGCAGGAGATGGAATATTTCTCTTGTGTTTCGTAGTGGTGAACCTTGTCACAGTTACATTTTCCTGATTTTTCAAAGTTAATTTTGAATTTCTTTCGTTGAAATGTAAGAATTGGAATATTTCATTAGTGTTTGGTTGTGATCTACCTTGACAAAGTTACATTCTCTTTATTTTTACAACTTCATCTTTATTTTTAGTCGTTGAAATGCAAGAGTTGGAATATTTCAGTTGTGTTTGGTAGTGTTTTAACATGTCACAGTTACATATTCATAATCTTTCAAAGTTCATCTTGTCTTTACTTCGTTGAAATGCAAGAGTTTGAATATTTCAGTAGTGTTTGTTTGTGGTTTACCTTGTCAGTGTTACCTTTTCTGGATTTTTCAAAGTTCATTTTGAATTTCATTAGTTGAAATTCAAGAGTTGGAATATTTCAGTAGTGTTTGGTTGTGGTTTACCGTTTCACAGTTACAAATTCTTGATTTTTCAAATTTCATTTAGTATTTATTTCTTTGAATTTCTAGAGTTGGAATATTTCAGTAGTGTTTGGTTGTGGTTTACCTTGTCACAGTTACATTTTCGTGCTTTTTCAAAATTCATTTTGAATTTCTTTCATTGAAATGCAAGAGTTTGAATATTTCAGTAGTGTTTGTTTGTGGTTTACCTTGTCACAGTTACATCTTCTTGATTTTTCAAAGTTGATTTTAAATTTCTTTCATTTAAATGCAAGAGTTGGAATATTTCAGTAGTGTTTGGTTGTGGTTTACCTTGTCACAGTTACATTTTCTTGATTTTTCAAAGTTCATTTTGAATTTTTTTTCGTTGAAATGCAAGAGTTAGAATATTTCAGTAGTGTGCTGTTGTAGTTTACCCTGTCACAGTTACATTCCCTTAATTTTTCAAAGTTCATTTTTAATTTATTTCGTTGAAATGCAAGAGTCGGAATATTTCAGTAGTGTGTGGATGTGGTTTACCTTGTCACAGTTACATTTTCTTAATTTTTCAAAGTTCATTTTTAATTTCTGTCGTTGCAATGCATGAGTTGGAATATTTCAGTAGTGTTTTGTTGTGGTTTACCTTGTCAAAGTTACATTTTCTTGATTTTTCAAAGCTCATTTTGAATTTCTTTCATTGAAATGCAAGAGTTGGAATATTTCAGAAGTGT
>NC_142802.1:10998207-11048083 GCF_049724085.1 Artemia sp. Qi Xiang Cuo | reverse complement strand
TAGCAAAAATCCCTTCCTTATATTCCCTCCGCCGCTAATATGTAACCGACTCGCTGATTGGTTGAGAAGGGGATGTAACCGACTCGCTGATTGGCTGAGAAGGAAACACGTGATCTAATTGTTCCCCGTTATCGGATCAATAAAATTCCCAATCGATTACGCAATCAAGTTCTCGGAAATTCACTTCTCCCTCGAGTCCTAGATCAATAACATTGTTTGCGTTAGAATTCAATGCACATGTGCAACCTTCGTCCCGGAGTTATTGAACATAGAAACAACAAATAAATCGACCTTGGAAAAAGAGCTCATTGAGCGATTACGTAATCTTTCTCCCTAGGGACTCTATGACCATATTGTTTCATAATTCCACCCAGACGTGAATCAATAATTCCCCCATCGATTATGTAAATCCCCCTCATGCCATTACACGTGGCCAAACAACAACAACAGATCGATTGACCTTGACCCTCATTAGACTCGATCGATAATCCTTGAATAAATTATGTCCCGTCAGCATTAAACTAAATTTTAGATGGCAGCAGGGGTGAGCAACCGGACCTCCTGATAGGGTTCTACTACTATGTCTCTATGGATATTAGGTATTTCAGTCCCCCACAATTATTCAATTGACCCATTATGCTTCAAAAATAAACGTTGCTTTAAAACTAAATCAAAAGGCACTGTGTGTACGGTTGACAATTAGACACCTCAGCAATATGTCTACAACTATTGGGGGTTTTAAATTGAAACTTTCAGGGCAACTACAATTTCTACTTCTGCTCTTTCAATTTAAATGAATCAAAAGAGTGTAAGCGCACCCAGGTTATCAATGACCATAGGTAGAATATTTTGGGAATAATATTAAGTTTTATTTTTCAGGTCAACTTGAGGAGGTATAAAATTAAATTAAACAGTACTTTTTGCGTCTAGATTAAAATGTTTTGAAAAAGATTCCCCAGGATACAAATAGCAAGCCATCTATGCATTCTTACAGAAAAAAAAGGAAAAGATATAATTTTTTTTCTTGAAAAAGACTACGTCAATAAAAAACGAACAGAAATTAATTTTAAAACTTTTTCCAAAAAAGAAGTTTCTCAAAGAAAAGTAAAGAGCTCCATTAAGCCAAAAATGAGTAGAAATAAATTCAAATAATATTCCATGC
This sequence comes from Artemia sp. Qi Xiang Cuo, assembly GCF_049724085.1. Lineage (NCBI taxonomy): Eukaryota > Metazoa > Arthropoda > Branchiopoda > Anostraca > Artemiidae > Artemia > Artemia sp. Qi Xiang Cuo. Next base: position 11,046,921 of record NC_142802.1, on the reverse strand, counting down.
GTAAAACTACCACAAATCACCATCAATTTTAAAATAAAACCCAAAACGAGCAAAACTTACAAGAAATAACCGAGTCAAAATCAAAACGAGCAAAATAAAGATGAGTAGGAGTGACAACCCCCATGCCTTCTCAAGACCACAACATAATTTGAACTTCACTGAAAACCAAATAGGTTTTAAATATTTTTACTTTTTTTACTTTAACAAGTATCAAATTATCAAAACTGTAAGGATTAAATATCAGTATATGTAAATTAAACTGACAATCCACATTCATTTTTTTCAGTTTCAGAGTCTTCAAGGACCCCCCCCCCCATCAGCATAAAGTTCATTACCAAAGCTCACTTACTTACAGCTTATTACCACAAACTGTTTAATTGTTCTTTTGCAAGCTACAAATACTTAAATTGCTATTTTTATCTTTGAACTGATAATACAGGGAATATGTTTTGCTTACAGTATCACTTAGTTTTTCCCGGAATCAAACTTTATATCGCCTTATAAATTGGAATATTCTTTATTGTTCTTTGGATCTGTTTAAACCTCTCGCATCGTTTAATGTTTCCCAAGCGAGAGATAAAATTAGAAAAAAGAAAGAAAGAAATAATAACAATAATGGTGATTAGATCAGATAAATCCCAAGTAAAAAATAATGCTGATTAAGTAGTCATGCCGAGAACTAATTACAAACCAGAATAAACTATCGCACAACAACTTAATGATAGGTTCCATTAGATATAATCAAAGAGATTGTTCCCGGCCTCGTGGGATTGTCAGTCTGGTTTACCCCAACCTATACAAACTTTCTAAGGGGTATTTGAGAACTTCATTTTTGCTTTAATTACTATTTAATCAGGCATTGTCAAATTCAGGCATAAATGCCGGTTAGAAGTCACCTCTAGGGCTGGCTTCCCTTACCAAGTGTCTGAAATTTCCAGATACTTGCAGTTTTTCTATACCATTCTGTTGTTTTTTTTACGCTTGGACGAATCCTCCTTAATGAATTTTCATGTTCTGTCTGCTCAAGGATTTTTGCTCTCCCACATTGTTGGTTTAAAAACATTGAGGAGTACTTCTATTTATAATCTATGCAGTATCTTTAGGGTGAACATCAATAAAGATTAAAAAAGTGTTCAAGAACGTAAAAATAATCTTTTTTTCAAAAACATAGCAAATAATAAAATGCAAGAAAAGTTAAGATATGGAGCATTGACCTGTTCAGCAAAACCGCCTGAATAAACAAATGGCCTAAGCCGATATGGTATTTAGGGCTGAAACACTCGGTACGGGGGGGGGGAGCCTGACTGGAATGGTCTTGCAGGCACTTATTCAGACTCATTGGAGGTTCAAGGATCTTATCTTTAAACAAGCTCGATGGAGTCATACCATCGGTATGAGCTTTGGTAGCTTATTGTTACGAAGAGTGTATAGTTGGATTGTAGGCCAAATTGGCGCCTCTGCCGTGAACCTTATGTTTTTTACAATTTCTTTATACTGCCTTATATTTTTCGTATAATGTTTGTGTTTTTTCCCCAATCCCTACTCCATCCTTCTTGCATGATTGACTGCCAACCAGAATGGAATCCTCACTACGCCCCTGGGTAGTAGTAGCTTAAAGTTGTATATAACCTTATATGTGTGGTACGGTGGTACCTATATGAAAATTGGTTCTCATAACATAGTCAATGACCTACGTATTGACGTATTGACGTTTATTGGTTTATAACATTTCTATTTTTTTCCTGGAAAGATAGGGAGAAGGGATTTAACTCCAAAAAGTTCCGTAAGAGCAAGAATTTACTTTCCTTCAGAAGGGCACGGCTCAAATGTTGATGACGAGATTGAGGCTTAAGTCAATCAAAACATCATTAAATTGACCTCGCTGATCACGTGCTGTGGTTTGTGGAAATGTTTTAAAAGAAGCTGGAAATTTCATTTTGACCTCTGATTGTGTAATTATCATTGCCTTATCTCTCATCTTTATTGCCTGGATGTGAGCAACCGAATATATAAGTGAAACTATTTCTCCATGAAGGGCAAGGCTCAAGTGTTGATGGTAATATTTAGGCTTTTGATTCGAATCGCTGGCGAACCACTTTTGTTATAAATAATGTTGTCTTTAAGTGGTCCTAAGTGTTTCTTTCAGTCTTTTTTTTGCCATTATTAAAATAAAGAAACAAATCTTTTTAATGAAAGTAATGAGCAACATTAAATTATAAAGTGAACACAAATTATTCCGTACCGGATGGGGGCTGCCCCTTCCTCAGCCCTCGCTTATTATGCTAAAGTCTTAAAGTTCGTTAAAAATATATCTAATTTAAATTCAACGGACTTTGTGTTTGAGCAGTCTCTCTTAAACGATTGTGACAACAAGTCAAACTTCAGCGTAAAGTTTTAATGTTGTTTTTTAGTTTCAGCTGAAAAAACCTGTTTTTTTTATTTCTGAACGTTTTTCAAATCATGCCAAGAAATACTCTTCCCTTTCCCCTCCCCGTGTAAAATTTTCAACGGAAAACTCCCATCTGAAACTTTTCTCACCATGAAATATTTTTCCCGTGGAAAATCCCCCCACTCGCAAAAAACTTCCCCCGCAAATTTTTTCGTGTATTTTCCATTAACAAATACTAAAGGTAAACAATGGGAAAATTGCGTAAATTACAGCCCTTTCCTCTGGGGCTGTGGGAGGTCTTATTATCTTCAAAGATATAGTTATTGGACCTTTCAACTATGCTGACTCAAATAGATATTTCAAAATTTTGGTTGGATATCATTGGGAGAAAATGGAGGTAGGACGAGGAATAGCTACCCTCCAATCTTTTTTTCACTTTAAGAGGGCCCAAGAACCTTGATTTCCGTTCGAATGGTCCCTCTCTCGGTCTTTTAGGACCATTGGTTCGATACAATCACTCATGGGGAAAACAAAAACAAAAAAACACACACACATCCGTAATGTTTCTTTTGGCAAAAAATGCAAAATTCCACATTTCTGCATATAGAAGCTTGAAAATACAGTAGAGTTTTCTAATATGCTAAATCTGATACTGTGATTTTTTCATTAAGATCACTTGACTTTTAGGGGTTTCTCGTCTTTTTCGAAAATCAGGCAAATTTTCTTATGCTTATAGCTTTTGATGGGGTGACGACATAGCGGCTCAGTGACATAAATGAATTTTAAATATAATATAACTTACAGTTTGTTATCACAAACTGTTTGATTAGATACGTATTATTTCCCCAATGCGAGAGCAGGGTTACGTCTAGGAATTTTTTACGAGGGAAGATAGGGGTTCAACTTGTAAAGACAGAAATAATGGAGTAGATGGGACATCGTAAAGTTTTGGAGAGTTGGTGAGGATCGAAGGTCCTGTCCCCTCCTGCGCTTATTCAAAAATTTTAGTAGCCAAAACCTCTCTTTTTTTGAAGTCCTTTGTATGTGTATCACCGTTGGTGTTTTTTTTTTTTTCTTACTCATGTATTTCTGTCGATATGAGTTCCATTTCTGTTACCTTAGCCAACAACCTTTGGCAAAAAGGTTTTTGTTCCAGCTATGACAGGAAAAAGTTATCCAACCTTAGAACATTACTGTTTAACTCCCCTTGACTAGATATGAGAAGGTGGATTTATTATAATTATTATTATATTTATTATAAAGGTCTACCGTCCTCTCCTGTTGATGGCAAAACAGATGCTTTTCAGGGAAATAGAATCGTGATCCTATTTATATAACGTGAAGATGTGATGGGCGAGAATAATTGCAAAGAGCGTTCGTTTTCATTGCTTTTCTCGGATTGTTGCAAATAGAATGACCCCTAAAGCTAGTAAATGACCGCTATAATTTATGTTAAGACATAGCCTACAAAAGGTAAAAAAAAAATCATTAGACAGAATCCAGTTTTGGGACAATTGAGCTTTGAGGGAACATGAAAAAGACTAAAAATATAATTGAAAAATGACCCTCAAAAAACCTTAAGAACAGAACTTTAAATCAAAGAAGGAAAGTAACATATTCAACCAAGGTTGTATCCAGGATTTTTTTCGGGGGGAGGGGTTTACAAAAACCACTTAAAAATCAAAAAATTGTTTATATTCATTTGTTACGTGCCCCTTGCACTATAAGAGTATCCACAATTAGGCTGCAGTAACCTAAAAAGTAATACGTGTTGATGAAACAATAAGTTAGATTAATCCTCCATCTCCTTAAACAAATTAACTTATACCGATTGATTAAATCGATATTTTTCTATCTTATTTTGTTTCTAATAAGGCTTTTGGTTTTTTCCAAATGTGTTGTATCCTAGAATTGCTTTAAACTAAAGCTTTTGATATGAAAATTATTTTAACGTATCTTAGATGCTTGACATTTTAAACAGACTGAAGTGGAGGAGCGCACTTGGTCGTTTTGGCCTCCAGTGGCTTGTGGTAGTGGTAATAGTAGTGTAATAGTAGTGGTAGTTCGTACTGACAGACGTAGGCTAATTATGAACTATAATTTAATAGTGTAATAGTAGGTGATAGTGTAATAGTAGGTGATAGTGTAATAGTAGTGGTAGTTCGTACTGACAGACGTAGGGTAATTATGAACTATAATTGAATAACGTCTGCTTTACAAAGAAAAAATTAAATGTGATGTGCTTTCGTGTGATGTTTCATTTTGTTTTTGTTTTTTTCCCAGTACCTCAGACTAAAAACCTCTTAGGGACTGCTTGCATAGAATGTTTTTATCGTTCAATGTTGTTGTAAACACAATTATGTAGGCTATTTACCTACCTCTCAAGAATCAAAAAGCAGCATATAGCGTCTCCGAAAATGCTTTTATATCTACGAGAAATATGTTGCGTTACGCTTTGATGGTAGTTTACTTCAATCATTTTGTCAATCTTATTACAGATATCCTTTTTTGATAAACAGGATGCACATAGTGTCTTTCAATTTAGTTCAAGATACCCCTCAATATTCACTGACGTTTCACATTGACACCCTTACTTTTTGGACACAACCAAGTTTAAACCCCAGCCCCCTCTTTCTCAATGATAAAGCCTGTGTGTAAACTATAGAAAAATTACATAAGTTATAAATTACCAAATAATTTGCTCAAAATAAGTATATTCTTTATTGTCATCGTTTTATCAATTATCCTCACGTTTTTTCTGTCATTAATTATTTTTTTTAAATATACTCCCCCCTCCATATAAACAGGATGCACATAGTGTATTTTAGTTTAGTTCAAAACACCTCTCAACATTCACTGAAGTTTCGCATTGATACCCTTACTCTTTTCGAACACAACCAGGTTGAAACATTCCCCTTTTTTTCCAATATTAAATCCTGTTTTTAAATAGTCAAAAAATCGGATAATTTATAAATTGTCAAATAATTTGCACAAAATAAGTGTATTCTTTCTTATCGATATTTTATCAATTATCCCAAAGTTTTTCTTGAATTAATTCTTTTTTTAATTAGCTCCTCCCTCCATTTGGCTAAAGGCTAAAGCTGAGAGTGGAACAAATTGTTCATATTTATCCACTTTTTACCTTTTTTCGGCAATTTCGTCTTTTAAAATCAGGTGACAAATGGAAACCCTCTCATTCAACTTTTGCAGTCAACTAACCTTTGGTTCTCACTTGTGCGATTTTTTTTTTTAACGCAAAACGGCTCACGTAGCCTATAGCGGATGCTGGAAAATCACAGAAAACGTTCACACAGAATAGGTTCACTACAGCCGTTGAAGCGCAAAGATACTCTAAGATATTTAAAAACCATATGCATAGGAATAGGCTAAATCAAATTCTAGAAGCCAAGAAAAATATTCAAAGGGCTAACCTGTAATAGCTTAGGCTAACTATGCCTAATCAAAAATATAAGTTTTGTCTCCTTGGCTCATCAAACAGTTCGTGGTAACGAACTGTAAGTAAGGAGCGACCCGGCTCAATGGTAACCGAAACTGAAGAAACCGGAATTTTGATACCAATAGATACATCAAAAGAATCAGATTTCAATGCTGATTTCAAATATATAAGTTTCATCAAGTTTAGTCCTACCTATCAAAAGTTACGCGCCTGAGAAAATTTTGCTGATTTTCGAAAAAAGGGGGAAAGACCCCTAAAAGTTATAGCACCTTAATGAAAATCACACCATCATATTCAGCGTATCAGAGAACCCTATTGCAGAGATTTGAAGCTCCTATCTACAAAAAAGTGGAATTTTGCTTTTTTTTTTGCCAGAAGAAAGATCACGGATGCGTGTTTATTTATGTTTGTTTTTTTCCCCAGGCGTGATCGTATCGACCCAGTGGTCCTAGAATATCGTGGGAGGACTCATTCAAACGGAAATTAAAAGTTCTAGTGCCCTTTTTAAGTGACCGAAAAAAATGGAGGACAACTAGACCCCCTCCTACGTTCATTTTTATCCCAAAGTCACTCGATCAAAATTCTGAAAGAGCCATTTCGTTCAGCATGGTCGAAAATAGGACAACTATGTCTTTTAGGATGACTTAATCCCCCGAAGTTCCCTGGGGGAGGGCCGAAAGTTATGAACTCTACCGAATATTAACATATAGCATTGATTATTGGGAAGTATACAGACGTTTTCAGGGGGGATTTTTTCTGGTAGTGGGTGGGGGGGTGGGTTGGGGGTTATGTGGGAGGATCTTTCCATGAAGGAAGTTTTCATGGGGGAAGGGACATTCCTATGAAGGGGGCGCCGAATTTCCCAGCATTATTTAAAGAAAGATCAGAAATTATATATAAAAAAAACAAGTTTTCTAACTGAAAGTAAGGAGCAACATCAAAACTTAAAACGACAGAAAACATTACGTATATGATTGGGTTCACCCCCTAGTCAATACCTCGCTCTTTAAACCAAAGATTATTTAGTACTTTCATAAGAGCTATTTATTCTAATTAACGGCATTTGTGATTAAGGGGTCATTTTTAAAGAATTGGAACAAAATTCGAACTTTAGCTTAAAGAGCAAGGTATTGAATAGGGGGCAAATCCTCTAATATTTGTATTAAAATTATATGAATATAGAAGTTCGTTACGTAAGTTAATTCGTAAGTTACGTATATTTATTACTAATAAAAACGTTCGTAAATAAAATTAAACAGGTTTCGAGAAAGCCATTTAACCAAATAAAAGAAAAATTAATATTCAAATTTTGTTTTAATTATTCATGTACGGTGAGCCAAAATCAAAACCTGCATTAATTCAAAAACGTTCAAGAATTAAATAATAGGCGAATTTTATAGGCGAGTCTCGGGTGGTATTTACAAGGAGATAAATAAAAAAAACAGGTTTTTTTAACTGAAAGTAAGGAACGACGTTAAAACTTAAAACGAACAGAAATTATTCCGTGCATGAAAGTGGCTGTCCCCTCCTCAACGCCTCGCTCTTTACGCTAAAGTTTGACTTTCTCACAACTCTATTTTTTTAAACAATAAAAAACTTTAGCGTAAAGAGCGAGGCGTTTAGGAGGGGACAGCCACTTTCATGCACGGAATAATTTCTGTTCGTTTTAAGTTTTAACGTCGTTCCTTACTTTCAGTTAAAAAAACTTGTTTTTTTTATTTATCTCCTTGTAAATACCACCCGAGACTCGCCTATTAAAATTCGTTATTAAAAGGACAGGATCCTCATGTTATTTGTCAAAAATTAATGCGAACTTTTGACAAACATCTTCAGTTTCTCAGTTATTTGTAATTTATGGTTCTACTAAGCTTTCAATTAACATAACGGATACAATTTTCAATGGCTCAACAGGAATATTGCAACGCAGCCGTTGAACCGTTGTGATGCAGAAACCTGCGGAAAGAAACGGATGAAATTTGACGAATCACGCAAAAACGGCCTATTTTGCGTGAAATCGCATCAGCGGGAACCCAGGGTAAAGGACCGCCTCCTAAACCCATTTGAAGTCACCATGGGCCGTGTTGTCAAAGCGAAAGCTGGAACTGGGGATGATGTCACTCCTAGTTTTCTTATGCGGTCTGGTAGTAACTGGAGACTCGCTTGGTGGTCTACCTTTCCTTGTTGCAGGGATTACTGCACCTCTGAACAGCCAGTCAGCAATATCCACACGAAAGCGAACAAAAGATAGGGGCTTCTCGGCGTCAGAGTGATGATTGCGCCTGTACAGTAAACAAGCATTGGCTATGCTGACATAAAGGAAGTAATACATTAGGTGCATGTGCCACTTCTTCCTCTTGATGTCAGTACGATATAACTCGATATAACTCTGCTTGAACCCAAGCCGGCCCTTGAACGGGACCTTCGTTTGGGACTTCTCAAATATTCTTCCGAAGCCTATCGTGCAAGGGTACAACCTTGAAGAGGGGGTCGTATCCCCGATTCCCCTTTTTGATTGCTTTGAAACTATCATTTGCGTGGTAGAACTGTCTTATTCTTTAGAAGCGGTCGCGTGCCATAGCGTTAGCCACTGGAGGATAACGTGTAGCCTTTTCCCAGTACATATACATGTGGGGAAGCTTCACAATTTCCATAAGCAAAAGGATTCCAAGGAATTGTTCCATTTCTTTGATAGTACATTTCAGCTCCAAGCCTTTCTCCTGCAGAGCATACCGATCCGTCTCTTTTACAAGGATGCTTATAATTTCAGAGTCGAAAAACTTTTGGAAGAATGCATTGGAGTAACCAGAGAACAGTCGGGACTTAGCATTTGCCCTTCTCAGTCCACGTCATTCTCTGGCACAGGGGGTTTTCTTTCAAATTCTTCTCTTTTCAGCCGAAGATTTAGGAACCACATCTACTTCGGCTTCACCGTGGAGGGATTTTGCAGACTCTAGGTGAGACTTTGCTCTTCGACTGAGCGGTAGATAGTATTCATCGTCGCTGTCATCCCAATTACTATCGTCTTCGTCTTCAGCTGATTCGCAAAAGAGAGGTCATTGTCGTCTTCAGAATCCTCCGAATTCACGTCGGAGAGATCGCCGTCTGGCTCTAAGACATAGGAAACAGCAGTGCTGAGGTCCACTCTTCTTAGTCGTCCTTCATGTCCCCTCCTCCGTGCTTCCTGCAGACTTTCTTCACTCCTTGCTATTGCCTCATCGACTAATGAAGAGGTTGAAGGCTCCATAATCTCGGTGGCTCTTCAGCTGCTGATAGTAGATTGTAAACATGCGAACTGGGTGGATAATGCATGGGTTGTATATGGATAGCCTTACGGTTTTAAACAAAGTCCTTCATTTAAACTGATCTTTATATCCGCAAGTTAGCTGTTTATAGGTCAACCAGGATCAATTATTATAAATTAGCTGTTTATAGGTCAACCAGGATCAAAATTGGGTACGGTATTTCATAATTTCCCGGATTTTGTTTTTGCCGCTCCCGACAAAGATTCCACTATCGAAAAAGATGCCGCTCCTAAAAACAATTGCAACCTTCCATTCCGTAAGACATTATAGGATTATAATTCAGCGGAATCAAAACCAAAATACATTTTAAGTAGAATAGTCCAAAAATAAGTATTCTACTACCAAAATAAGTAGATGTGGAAACACTGGCTACATTACTGAAAAATATTCATGTTGAATGAGAAAGCTAAAGGAAAGTGGAAACACTTCTAAGATTTTCGATGCAACGTGTGTAAACTGTACAGAACTTTTCAGCGGGTCGGTATTGTACTTCCTCCCCTAGGGCGGATGGGCCTTATAAGATACGTACTTAAAAACCGTCCTTGCTTGTGGATGAATAAAATGTTTTGAATAAAGAAAATACAGATGGAACCGTCAGACACTAAAGAACACCACAAGATTTCTTTCCTTCACCAAGCAACATAAACTTCAATACTTCCCGAGTCAGATTTACTTCATTCCACAAAATCCGAAAAATTTCACTATGTCAAATTCAGTACTGTGTGCACGTTGTTAGATGACTCATAAAGGGGCAAAGTAATATACCATTCGATAGCTCTCGGTCTCTTCTTTCTGGCTATGCAGATAATTTCTCGTTCCAACCAATCAGAAAGGAGCTATAGGAAAAAATCTTGGTGTGCCTTATAAGAGCCACCAACCATCAGAGGGTTAAACGACTTGATTTTACCTATAAAGCTTTGTTTATATTATGTGAGCATACTACCAGGCTCTTATCGGATTATGCTCTACCAAACGGAAAAGGCCAAGCAAGGCCGTATCCAGTTAGGGGGTTTGAAACCCCCTCTCCCCGAAGTTTTTGTACGACTCGTAAAAACGTAATAAAAATGCATAAAAACACATTGTTGATACGTTGCTAAGGTTTTTAAACCTCCCTTCCCCAAAAAAGCCCCCCTCGCAAGAAGTCCTGGATACGGCTTTGAGGTCAGGCCAAGTTAGGTCATTGACGCTAAGTGTTCCTTTTTTCAAGCTTATATATTTTTTCCTATTTTTAATCAATAGGGCTAATTTTATCACTTTCATCAGCCCAATTCAATGTTGTCAATTATTGAAAATTAGTCTAGCCTGGCAGCACTACCATTTCTGTATGTTTTAATACAGCAATATGTGTGCGCATGGCAATCACTCCTGGTCTTACCTCTCCGTCCATGTCCTGGATGTAATGACCCGTTTCATTTTTCTTTTTTTCTTGGAAAGACAAGAAGCAAAGAATAAACTGCAAGTAAAAACAGGGAACTCCTCAAGTGACTAAATAGGAGCCGTAGTATCTATCCTTTCTATAATTTCTAAGACCAAGTTTTGTCTCTTTTCAGCAATAAATATTGAAAATTTTTAGGAAATACAATATAGCTCCTGTTAATCTTAAGAGTACATTAGTGACGGTAACACTTTAAACGAATAGAAATTTTATCATATTTATAAGTATGGTGCCTCTCCTCTAAGCCCGTCGCTCTTTTTGCGGAAGTTTCAGCATCTTATGGATACCAATTATGACTACGAGTAAACTTTAAAGTAAAGAGTTGGGGGATTCGGGGACGGAAGCCCCACTCATATGTAGGATAATTTGGCTTTTATGATAAATTTTAGCTTCGCTCTCTTCTTACGTTTCCAAAAAAAAATGTATGTTTAATTTTTTGTCCTTTGAAAATATCATTTCAAGGTTATCCTAAAATGAGAGCGATAACAGTGCTACATAACAATGCTTCCAAAAGGAAAATTTTCCCTCAGCTCTTGATTTTATTTTAGGGGTAGGGGGTCGGAAATGCAGAAAACGAGGCTTAAATCACAATATCTGAAGTTTCCATTTTAAATACATTGTAGAAACATCAGGTTCAAAAATATAAGTTTCAAATCATAGAAACATACGATTCAAATGGAGACCATCTTGTGAGAGTAAAGTGAAAGAGTGTGGAAACAAATAGCACATTTTTAAAATGAAATACTGTTTAGTGATTTTTTTACAATATAGGACTGTACTTGAACATAGTAGTAAAAACATAATGGTCAAACACAAAAATAAATACCTGGTTATGTTTCAACTGGGTCTGAATCTAATATGGGGAAATATTTTTATTTGAGGGACGGATATGCGATGCATTTCAAAAATGGCCTGTATATTGTTATGGGTTCGAAACCTCTGATATTCGTTATATGTTCAAGGATGATTGGCCCACAACCTATCAGCATGGACCCTGGAACTGGAAAGCTATTTAAATAGCTTCAAACCAATCGGATGTCTAATAGTTTGCGCCCAATAATATGTTGTCCTTAGTTAGGCCAAAATTGCCATCTTTTGCCACAAATAGCAGAAATTGGGTGTTGGCTGTGGCGTGATTACTTTTCGTTTCTTAAAATGAGAACTAGGTCATTGAATTTCCGTTTGAGTGATCCATCTCCTTGTACTCTGGGACTACTGGTTCAACTCGATTAGCACTGGTATATAAAAAAATAAACATACTTCTGTCACTAAGTATCTCAAAGAAAATTCGAAATACCGTTTTTTTTAAAAACGGAATGAAATTTGTAAAAACGGTTTAAAAACGGTATGAAACTTTTAAAACCGGTTTAAAAACGGTATCGAAAAAAAACTTGAAAGCACTGGTATAAAGTTATTGGACGCCTTGAACTTCATACTTTTAATTTCCACCTAGATCCCCCTCTCCTTTGGTGGTATTTCTTCCTTTTCCCAAAACCATGCAGTTTTTTTGTGTTATTAACTTTGAATGGATGTATTATGCTGGTATGTCTTTTGGTTATATATTTTATCAGAATTCGTTTTATAGAATTTTGGTTACTATTGGCATGGGTTGTTTTTTACTTGCAGGTGCTTGTCATGAACTGACTGTTGACTAGATGATATAATATGCGGTAGAAATTACAAAGAAAATTAGAATAGTGTTTCAGTTTTGAATTTGTTTCTGTCATTCCTTGAACCTCTCAATGTTTTTTTGCAAAAGCTATCCCTAGAGCTATCAATTTGAATAGTAAAAACTGAACGAAAAATAAATCATGTAAAGGTGACTGATAAACTATAAGTGATCAATAAGAGAAGAATTAATTTGTACTTACTAATTTATTTTATTTATTTATTTTGGAAGAGAAATTCTTTTAACGATTAAGGCCTTGGAGGGGAGCAATGGTCACACTCTCCAAGGGTTTGGTACAACACTGAAATAAAACCTTACGAATGAATAAATAAGTTCATTTAGTCAATACAGTGCAATATTACAACAAAATGCTGCCCCCTCCACGGGGAATGACAACTGTGAATTTTTTGGCGTAGCGAATGTAAAAATGTTACTCTTCACCACCAAAAAAGAAGTAAATGAAAAAATATAAGAACAAAACCACAAAATTAGAAAAAGAAAGAGTCGATAAGAAAAGCAATGGTGGACAAGCACGGTAGGGAAAACAATAGAAAAGAATATAGTTTGTTAAAGGTATTATTTGATTAGGAATACCGACTTTAGTAATTCAGACAGATAAGCATTTGAACAAGGCCATTACCCTACTCACCCCTCCAATCATCTAGGACAAACAGTAAAGCAAATCACAATCAATCGAAAAGGAGTGTCCATTATCAAAGCACAATAAACAACAATTACATCTTCTTTTTCAAGCTTTGTTCATTATTTCTATATGACTGAATTCAGAGTCAGTCTCTCAATTCATATTTATTTCAGATTACCGGTATTTGATATCTAATTCGTAGACCAGATATTAAATTTGATCTAGTGTTTCATATCAGTGTTTTGTCCTCCAATGGTTGATTAAAATAGAAACAACAAATTATCAAAATTCTAGCCTACAAATCTTTCGAGAAAAATCTACAAGTCTTTACCCTAATAATGTGTCGAACCTTAAAAAAAGGTCGTCAAAACTCCAGCCTTTCCACCCATAAAACTACGGAATCGCTACTACTTCTATGCATGTCAAACATGTTTTCATGTGAAGAATATGTTCTTGGATTTGAATTACCCTACCTTATACATCCAGAGGGGCGATTTGTAGAAAAATCATGTCGCTAAAAATCTTTTAATTTTTTTTCTGGCTTAGCATTTCACAAAGAAACACAGTAGAATCTACTAAGTTTTGAAAAACGGCGCTATTTTTTTTTTTTTTTTTTTACTTACCCTTAAGGAATAATGCGATTGCCTTGCGAAAATACATCACAAAATAGCGATGAAGACTACACTGCCTTTCCATCACAAATATCAAAAACAAGAACGACAATAGGGAATTCTTTTCGTAAAACAGCGGGATTCTAATTTGAATGAATGAATATTTCGGCCCCATGTCCAATGGCCGTCCTCAGCAAAACAAAAATATATAAAAGAAGAAAAACTTACACCAACATACGACCAATAAAACTAAATTGATTTTTTTTTAAACAGTCCCAGCATCCTCACTTCAGCGAAGTTCAACCAGGACTGATAAATAAAGGGAGGCAAAACATGTCGATTCATTGAAATGAAAAAAGAATAATAAAAAACACGTTTTTATTGCTAATATGGCCTTTTTGGCTGCTAACCTCAAAGGTCTTTTTGTGAATGGTTCTGTGTTAATGTCCACTGTTTTTTTTTTAAATATTTTGTAAAATTCTTTTTAATTAAATTTTTTATAGAGCATTTAGTAAGTATTCCCCCAGGTTCCTATTTAAGTAAATGTTATTATTAATCTTAAGTCTGACTTTAATCATCTTTATGCTGTTTTAAGCGTTGCTCTAAATTCTGGTGAGTTCTACCTAAATAGTATTTGCCACAGTCGCGTGGTGTTTGATAGACCCCTTTTTGGCGAGTAACTGGGTTTTTATCTTTACTAGAATTTAGGAAATATATGATTTTGAAATTATTGGTGAATAAAACAAACAAATTATTTTGTGTGTAAATTTTTTTAGATTCGTAGTGATTTTTGGGATGTAACGGCAGTAAATTATGTTTGAGGGCGCTTATCGGGATTCTGACATGGTAAACTACCATTGATTTTACGGGAGTATATTTTCAGTCTATGGTTAATTGTATTATTAATAAATAAAATAGGATATCCATTTCCAAAAAGTATGTCCCTGATAAAGTTTAGTTCTGCTGTGATGTGAGAATCAGAACAAATGTTTAGGGCACGATCGGCGATAGAGATTACGACAGCTCTTTTAACTTATGGAGGGTGGTTTGGTTTAATATGTAAATATCTATTGTTTGGGTTGGTTTTCTGTAAATAATTGAGTTTATCTAAGCTACGAATAATTAACACATCTAGGAATGAGATTTTATTTGCAATTTCAATTTCTAAGGTAAACTGTAAATCAATATGTAATGCATTAAGGTGATCTATAAAATTCCTATGTTCATTTTCCCCATAATTTCAAAGAGAAATTACGTCATCCATGTAACGTCCCCAAAGGATATGTTTCAAGAAATATGAATTTAACGCCCAATTTTCAATATGTTTTACATAAATATTCGCCAGCAGCCCGGAGAGGGGTGCGTCCATCGGTAAACCATTAATTTGCTGGTAAAAAGAAATACAAGCAAATATGTAATTTTCAATATTGGAGGCTGGGGCTTTCGTACAAGCTACGATGGGTCTTTAGGGGAAGGCCTGGATTCTATAATTTTGGGTAGACCGTAAAATTTTGGACAAAAGCTACAACAGGGAAAATTTACTATACAATTGTGGGGTAATTTTACCAATTTGCTTTAGATTTTTTAATTCATTTATAATTTTGTTAGCAAACTGATCATTATGATCGTGGGTTACAGAATTTCCTAAATTCTGGTAAAGATAAAACCCAAGTTAAAAGGGGTCTATAAAACACCATGCGACTGTGGCAAATACTATGTAGGTAGAACTCACCAGAAATTAGAGAAACGCCTACAACAGCATAAAGATGATATTACCAAAGCTCTAAATTCTAATATTGCTACTGTTTCTTTTGATTCGGCTTTAGGCAGCCATGTATTTGAAAATCCTAGCCACAAAATACTTTTGAAGAATCCGCCATTATTAGCAATTAAATAAAAAAAACAAGTTTTTTTTAACTGAAAGTAAGGAGTGACATTAAAACTTAAAACGAACAGAAATTATTCCTTATTTGAAAGGGGCTGTCCCCTCCTCAACGCCTTGCTCTTTACGCTAAAGTTGGACTCTGTCTCACAACTTTATTTTTTAAAACAAAAAAAACTTTAGCGTAAAGAGCGAGTCGTTGATGAAAGGACAGCCCGCTTCAAATGCGGAATAATTTATGTTCGTTTTAAGTTTTAATGTTGTTCCTTACTTTCAGTTAAAAAAAACTTGTTTTTTATTTAATTTCTGAACATTTTTGAATTAATGCAGGTTTTGATTTTGGCTCACCGTACATGAATAATTAAAATGAAATTTTCATATTAACTTTTACTTTTTTTGGTGAAATGGCCTTCTCGAAAGTTGTTTAATTTTATTTACGAACTTTTTTATTAGTAATAAATATACGTAACTTACTAATTAACTTACGTAACGAACTTCTATATTCGTATGTTTTATTACGTATATTAGGGGTTGGCCCCCTAGTCAATACCGTGCTCTTTGCGCTAAATTTCGAATATTGTTCCAATTCTTTAAGAATAACCCCTTAATCACAAAGGCCGTTAATTATAATTAGAATAAATAGCTATAATGAAATTACTAAAAAAAACTTCAGCGTAAAGAGCGAGGTATTGACTAAGGGGCGAACCCAATCATATACATAAGGATTTCTGTTCGTTTTGAGTTTTGATGTTGCTCCTTACTTTCAGTTGAAAAACTTGTTTTTCTTATTTAATTTCTGACCGTTTGTTTAAATTATGCTGGGAAACCTGGTGCCCCATTCACAGCATTGTCCCTTCCCCCATGAAAAATTGCTCCATGGAAAGATCCTCCCACGTAATTTTAAGTGACCATTTTTTGGTCCCTTAAAAAGGGCAGTAGAACTTTTAATTTCCGTTCAAATGATCCCTCCTGCGATATTCTAGGACCACTGGCTCGATACGATCACCCCTGGGGAAAAGAAACAAAAAAACAAATAAACACGCATCCGTGATCTTTCTTCTTGGAAAAAATACAGAATTCCACATTTTGCAGATAGGAGCTTGAAACCTCTAAATTATGGTTCTTTGATACGCTGAATCTGATGGTGTGATTTTCTGACTTTTAGGGTGTGTTTCCTCCTTTTTCAAAAATAAGGAAATTTTCCTCAGGCGCGTTAATTTTAATGCGTAAGACTAAACTTGATGAAACTTATATATTTGAAATCAGCATAAAAGTTTGATTCTTTCGGTGTATCTATTGGTATCGAAATTCCGTTTTTAGAGTTTCCGATACTCTTAAGTCGGGTCGCTCCTTACTTACAGTTCGTTACCTCGAACTGTTTGATGACCTAGGAATGAAGCAGGTAACTCCTGAAGCAATTGGAATCAGACTTAAGATTAATAATAATATTTCCTTAAATAGGGACTTAGGGTAATATTCACTAAGTGCTCTATACACAAATTTAATTAAAAACGATCTTACAAAATTAAAAAAAAAACAGTAGATATTAACACAGAACCAGTCACAAAAAGAGCTTTGGGGTTAGCTGCCAAAGGCAGATTAGCAATAAAAACGTGTTTTTAAGCATTCTTCTTTCATTTCAATGAATCGCCTTGTTTTACTTCCCTGTGTTTATCAGTCCTGGTTGATCTTCGCTGAAGTAACAATGTTGAGAATGTTTTTAAAAAATTTCATTCAAGTTTTATTGGTTGCACGTTGTTGTAAGTCTTTCTTCTTTTATATATTTTTGTTTTGCTGAGGACGGCCCTTGGACATAGGGCCGAAATATTCATTCGTTCAAATTAGAATTCCACTGTCTTACGAAAAGAATTTCCTATTGTTGTTCTTGTTTTTGATGTTTGTAAAATAAATCACAGAGATTAACCAATGAAATACAAACATCACTTGCCAGTGAACTGCAGGGCCATAATTTATCTTTTTCTCTTTGTTATAAAGAAGAAACGACGAAAAATACGGTTTTTCAAGGCCTAACGAAAATACTGAAAAAAAACGAATATTTAGAAAGGACAACCGCCTCTTTTCTTCAGCTTGGGCAAAAAAAAAATATTTAAGGAAAATGCCAACTTTATATTTAAGGAAAAGTTGTTTGCTAGATTCCTTCGATGGCAATTCAAGAGTTTTTGGATTTTGTGCAAATCGATGGATATCGGTGAATGACTCGGTTTTTTATCGTTAGGTATTTGGTTTTAATTCTTCAAATTTTGGCTTTTATTGAATTTTATTTATTTTTTAATTTTGGTTTTTCATTGTTTTTTGTATTGTTTTTTTTTCATATTGACTCTCCGCGTTTTTTTTCTCGTTTTTGGTTTTTTCTTTGTTCTTTTTCAGTTTTTTCCTTAAATATTTTTTTGTTCCCGCTGAAGAAGAGAGGTGGTTGTCCTTTCGAAATATACTTTTTATTTCTGATTATTTTTATTTGGCCTTAAAAAAAGCCATTTTTGATCGTTTCTTCTTTATATTATGACAAGCCAATGGGGTTTAAGAAATTATTTTTATTATATATTTTACACTATATATTACTTTAGTTTTTGTTATATATCTATTAATTTTCAAATGCTTGTTTGTAAGAATTTACTTTTACAAGAAAGAGTGAAGACATCTTTAGTTTATCTTTTGCTTTCTTTTTAAATCTTACCTCTTCCATTTCCTCCTCTTTTAATGAAAAGCAAAGATTTGGTAGTTATCTGGCATATATTTGCTTTGAGTGCTGAACTCTCTTGAGACATTTCCCGAATTACCCAAGAAAGAGACGTAGTCAGAAGTAGAGCCGTAGTCTCTTTTTCCTTTGTAAAGAAGCTCTGAGAAATCCGAGGAGTAATATCATAAGTTTGTGAAAAGGTTTCTGATACTATTGGATAATGGAAAGATTTCAAAATATGTTCTTGAAAGTTTCGTTAAATGTGTTCGAATTTAATCAGAAACAAACCTGATGGCGAACACGAGTCCGATAGAAACTTTTAGAAACATTTAGAAACTTTTAGTAAATTTTGTTTTCTGTTGCTTTTGATTTTTCGAATTAGAAGTTTAAAGTTTGAAGGTAATAAAAGTATAAGTTTACATTATCTTCAGAAACGGTGTGCTTCACAGTAACATTTTTGTTCATGTTTCCAAACATTTTGACGCTGAAATGTTTTTCCATTGTTGTTTGTCTCATTAATTTCTAGGTTTTTGCAAAAGGTGCAACTTTTTTATATGTCTTTTGAGAAAGTGGTCATTGTTTTTATCCATTATAACATAAATGTATCATCATTTCCATAAGAGAAATTTTAACTTTTTTAGTACATTCTAAAAATTTGTCGATTTTATCTGCTATGAATTTGTATCCTAATGTTAAGCCCCGGGGTGCTACCATTTCATCTAACCGTCACAAGCACTAAACATCATTTCGTCGACAAGGAAAATCCGTCAGAACATCGACACGTCAGGACATCGACAGTCACAATCGCTACCCGTCAGAACGTCGACAGTCATAACATCGACACGTCAGTTCATCGTCAGTCACATTCACTACCCGTCAGAACTTCGACAGTCACAATCGCTACCCGTCAGAACGTCGACAGTCATAACATCGACACGTCAGTTCGTCGACAGTCATAATCGCTACCCGCCAGAAAGTCGACAGTCATAACAGCAACAACACGTCAAAGTATCTAAAAAGATTTTAGATGCTATGACGTGTCGATGTTATGACTGTCGAAGTTCTGACTGTTAGTGGTTCTGACGGGATTTTCATTATGTAAAAAAATTTATAAGTTTATATAATAGTAAAAAAGTATATAGTAGTTTAGAAACAAATTTTGGCTATATATTTGCACATCAGAAGGAGGGTGGGTAAAGCAGAGCATATATTAAATACGTAACCTAACCTAACCTAGGTAAATTTCCCCCTAAACACCAAAAAACTAAAGTTTTAAAATTTCAGATTTTATGACGTGACGATGTTATGACTGTCGGCGTTCTGACGGTTAGTGGATCTGACGGATTTTCGTTATGAAAAAAAAAATTTTATGTTATGATGTGTCGATGTTATGACTGTCGACGTTCTGACGAGTAGCGATTGTGACTGTCGATGTCCTGACGTGTCGATGTTCTGACGGGTAGCGACTGTGACTCTCGTTGTCCTGACGTTGCGATGTTATGACTGTCGATGTCCTGACATGTCGACGTTCTGACGGATTGTTTGTCGAGGTTATGACGGATTTTGTCAATGTCCTGACGGTATTGGTCTTGACGTGTCGATGTCCTGACGCCTTCCCGTTAAACCCTCCTCCCCTCAATTAATACTTTTTTTTCACAGGATATTTTTTATTAGCGCACCAGCAGGATTTTAATAGTTCCAGGATAATTTCATGCTGATTTAGTATACTTTATACTTTAGGGATATTAAATAAGAATAAGCTTCACGATTGTACTGTTACTGACAATTGCTGTTTGCCATGGAATTGGTGTCATGACATTTTGCCATGAAAATATTTTGTCATAGTTTTTGCATCATCAATTTTTAGGCTATTGAAAAATTCTAACTTAATGGTTTTACTTTCTGTGTGTGTGTATGTCTTCTTACGCATCTTTATTTAACTTTGTTTCTTTGTGAGAAGTCTTTCTGCCAACGGACGGAGTGTCATTGATTTTATTACTCATTATAAGATGTGTCATCGTTTATTTTCTATTTTCCAACAGAATGTCGCTGTTTTTACTTCATTGCATTAGGTGATAACGTTTTGTTTGTAATTGTCTTTTCTGTTGCGATTTGAGCTCCACATCCCACTCACCTTCAGTGAAGAATTTGTTTTATGGAAAATTGTTTTAACCAAAGCAACAGCAAGATTCTTATGACTCAGGCGAAATTGCATCCATGGAAGATTCGACCATGTGAGACGCACCCATGGATACTTGCAGTCATCGAAAGTTGCATAGACTGAAGGTTTTACGCCTGAAATACTTTTTCGTTGAAGATTTTAACCATGGATGATTTCAAGCAGGGAATATTGTGACCGTGGATGGCTGCATTCATCCGTGAGCTTAATTTCCCGTGAATGTGATTTCCCATGTGGGCATTGAAATTTTACACATAAAAGTGTTTGCCATTGAAGATTTGAACCATAGAGGATATTTCCTATTGAACATAGGAGCCGTGGGTGGCTCCGTTAATCCATGAGTGCAATTTCTTGTGAGTGCACCGGAAAAGTGACTGATTTAAAAATTTATGATTGCAATTTTACGGATGCCATATTTATGATGCAATATCTGGATGTAATATTCATTAAGCTTAAAAATCCCATCGTTCTTTAAGAATAACCTACCTTGGAAAAAAATTGCGCGGGGGAGGGGAGTATAAACGACCATAAAATAAGAAAAATTTGGATATACAACAACATTGGATACTTTTAACAACATCTGATCGACGTGAAGATCCTTCTTGCCTGTAATATTAACAACTGGCCAGATTCACACGGTCAAACATATTGTTGAAACGACAGTAGAATTTAACAAAAAGGTTACATTGCTTTCATTGACTTTTGCTCTGCTAGTGACATGGTTGACAGAAGACAATTACCGTGGTTAATCGTAAAAGCTCTGGGTGTACCTACGAAGATAGTCAGCCTGTTCAACGGACTCTACAGCAACAAGGAGAGCATGTTCTTTCTTCTTCATTAAATGTGGGGCACAATAGGGTCACGTTGGTGTACCTAATCTGTTTAACTGTGTTATTGACCATATACTTAACGAGACTTGGTGTGTCCATCCTTTCGATGTCATTTGTGCCACGAGGACTCTGTCTGATATTTATTTCGCAAACAATTGGCTCTAGCCTACTAGCGACAATTTTAAACAGCTTAATCAATCACTCTAGACACTCTCTTCCACAATCTATAGTCTTGATCTGTGAATCAACTTTAAGAAAATGAAAGTCAAGCCCATAGAAAAGCCTGCGTCAACATCGCCCTCAGTTGTTGAAATTGATGGCACTGTCAATGCATTAAAGCAATTCATATATCTCGGGTCAGTTATCCTCCAATTGCACATTTGACACCGAAATCTGAGTTAGAACAGCCTTTTGGACAGTTCCTTATCTGGACAGCTCTTGGGAGTGGTTTTCCACAGGCAGCTAAAAAGTCGCCATCTCCGCAAAATTTAACGTTTCAGATGGTTTGACAGGGTACGGAACCCGGATAATTCTCCAGTCCTTGAACCACTCCCCCCTCCTGTGTGAGGACATGGCTACAAAGATATTGACCAAGAAATACCTTCTGAGTGCGCGTTTAACCTAGAAATGTATTCAGTAGCAAAAGATATTATTTTTAAAACATAATATTACACAGAAATGCATTATGACTAACCCAGGAACCTTTTTTTATTGCACAAAAATATATAAAACAAACAACAGGTTTCATACCGTTTAAGAATACAAGAAAAATAAAACTGAGGTAAGGAACGTAAATATGATTTGCAGTGGTTGTTATCTAACAGTAAAAACTAAAAATACACAAAATTTACTGATGGAACTGTATCCTAAAGCAAAGGGAGTGTTAGACATGCATAAATATATACAGCTGGGAATAGAGCTGGATGGGTACAATACTTAGCTCCCCCTCCCCCATTCATTATCCCTCCTAGAAAAAACTGGATCAGACTTTTATTCTTCCTTTCATAGAGAAAACTGCTGAAGGGAGGCTTTGACGAAAATATTTGCATAGATCTTCTTCATTTTTACTGGCTGTGATTTTTTTTTTTTTTTTTTTTTTTTTTTTTTTTTTTTTACATAATGCGTGACTTAGCTTCTGCTTGTATTGGGTCTTAGTACGTCTCTTTACTTTTCTTCGATTATCTTTTTAGGAGAACTTTATAAAAAGAATAATGAGCAAAATAGAAAAGCATTTTCATTGCCTTTCAGTGTCAGTTTTTGACTTACTTATTTGACTTTAAGCTCTTGCTCGGCAGCTCCGCCAGTGTAGAGGGAACTAGACTTGAGTGTAATTAATATTATCTATACTGGTCTGTGTTGGACGAAGGTTGGAGCTTCAGTTGAGGTCGATCTTTCGGGAAGTAGGTTGACTGCAGATAATGTACGCCCATATGATGCGTGATCTTCCTCTGTGGTACTTCCAGGCATTTGCAGTGGCGTCAAAATTGGGGATGACTCGGTCAGGTGTTTATGTGGGCAGATGAAGTAAAAGCTAACGCAGTGAACTGAGAAACGAAGTGAAATGCAACGCAGTGAAATGAGGTCTTACGAAATTAGCATCAATCTGCTAATTTCGTCAGCATGTTTCATGTTGGAAAGCATCCCCAATTTCGCTTTGTTAACAGATTTTATTTATTGTTTTCTTCACACGCACAAAAAATTTGTTCGCATTGGTATATCTTTAATCGAAGTAAATGTTCACTTAATCCGAGCTACAAATTTTACTTAATGTTCCCGAGCCTAAAAAAATAAATAAATAAATAGTTTTCAACATAAAATCTAAAATTTATAAAACAGCATCAGTGTAAAATAAAACCATCGGAAACCTCCAAATTATGATTTTCTTTGAAAATTCTTAATTTAAAATAAATGAAAGAGATTATTAATACGATTATTTACAGAATGTTGAACATTTCACTTTATACGCAACAAAGAAGAAAATATATTTTTGAAATGTTTAAAAACGTAGTAAGTGAAATACTACTACTACCAACAATTCACTGCAGCACCAAGCCGCCTGAGGCCAACACAGTTACGCACATTCTTCCTACATCCCAGCCTATTCAAAGCCTTCCTCTTTACACGCTCCCAAGATATTCCCGTTTCCCTTGAAGCTTTCCGCACGTCATCTTCCCACCCCTTCTGGGGACGACCCGCTATTTTTTTGGCCCTAGACGGTTGGAAATCTCATCCTTCATTTCCTTATAATACTAGAAAGCGGGATTGAACAATATTTTCCATGTCGCCTACTATCTGAGATACGGTCAGTCAGTCGGGTACCCAAAACAATCTTTCGGCAATTTCTATGAAAAATATCTTGCAACTCCTCTTCGTTTTTTTCGAACGGCCACGCTTCAGAACTATACTTAACCACTCTCAGCACTGTAGCGTCCAATATTCTAATCTTGGTTCGCAGACTTATCTTCTTATGACCACTCAGCTAATTAATACCCTCAGCCTTGGCTATTCTACTTCTAACATATTCACTGTACCCACTGTGTTTACTAAAAATACTGCCTAGGTAAGTGAAGCTGTCCACCTGACCGATCATCTCGTTACCCAACATCACCTCTTCACCTTCATCTATTCCTAATCTTAGCGACTTAGTCTTTTTGACACTAATTTTCATACCTATTCTTCCACCCTGAACTCGCAAGACCTCTAAAAATTCATTCATTTTGATAACATTTGCATCTAGGATGCTTAAATCGGTAGCATAATCTAAGTCCAGTAAAGTTTTAGTTATCCATTTGATTCCGTGCTTCCTTTGCCTAAGGAGTATTCCTTGGGACTAAGTCGATCAAAATGATCCATATAAATAGGAATACTAACCTCATTTGTTACCTTAACCACAGTAACCGTATTCCCGTACATTGCACTATTTACTTTTTTGGAATAACTCTCATAGTATTACCTCATCGGAATATTTTTTAAGGGTCGTGTTGTATTCCAAAAAATGGATAGGAATGAGAAACAAGATAAGCTGTTGCATATTGAATCTTTCCCATTGAGAAATTAACCAGAATTAAAACTATTAATTAACAAGAAACAAATTAAACTTCAAAACTGATTCTGGAACTCTTCCATATTTTAACTTTCCACAATCATTGATTTTGCTTTAGTTTTATTGTTTGTACTCTATCTTTTTTTTGTTCTAGATTTTTTAACTCCTATCCTCCTCATCTTGTGTGTTAGCTATGTTGTCTTACTTATTTCACATTACTTTTTAAATAAACCGAGAGTATGTTAGCTTTGTTTATTGTTTTTGAAATAAAAGCTTATCCTCTCTTACAAAAAACTAATTTGTACGCTATGGCTATATCTCAAGTTAAATGCTACTTGTATTGCTATGTGTTTATAAAAAAATTTGAATTTGCTGATATCAGTATAATGTTCCCTTTATTTGAAACCAGGCGAGGATCCGTCAAAAACTGTATGCATATTCATATGATATTACTGTTCCTTTTATGTCTTTGAACTGAGGCTTAGCTGACTCTGATTGGACATTGCAGGGCAAGTAATCCTCACATCGTGGACTTTATGAAACGGAATGGCTTTGTTGGAAATTATAGCCGACTAGAGCAGTTTTACATGCAAAAGCTCACTAATATTGTTGACAATTTACAAAAAGGCTATATTGTGTGGCAAGAAGTGTTTGACAACAATGTAGAGCTGGCAGATGATACCGTTATTCACGTTTGGAAGGGTGAAGATCTTTACTCTAAGGAAATGGGAAAGGTTGGTTTTGTTGATTTTTTTTTATTTTTTGATGGGTCTTTAGTAGTATTGGGGTAATTACTTTTATCGGCCCAATAGCAGATTGAGATGGGATTTCTACCGGCCCGCTAGAGAATTAAAAAATTATTTTAGTTCCGTGTTTCCATGATATTTGCCATAGTAAAAATTCTTGTCACGTCAAATCTTTTTTCTTCTCAATGATTGGTTGTTAGTGTTACTATGAAAAAAGTTCACTTTTTGATGGAGAAAAAAACACTTTTCACGTTTGGAAGGGTGAAGATCTTTACTCTAAGGAAATGGCAAAGGTTTATTTTGTGGATTTTTTTTTCTTTGTTGATCGGTCTTTTAATCTGGTTTTTGCTGTCAAAAACAGAAGATGCTAATGAAACTTCCATAATTTATAGTTTGTATTACGGCACTTTTGTGCAATATGACAGCCTCTCCAACCAAAACACTGTATACGTATTTTACGGTTTTTAGCTTGATTTATGGGCATTATTGCGTTACTTGGTGAAGTCTGGAAAACTATTTGGTACCTCTAGTGTTTTAAATTTGATTAAGCATTTAGATTTGTTTAAGTGTGCTAAGTATTTGAATACGTATTGTCATTTTCTGTGCATGAGGTGGTGCACAAAAAAATTTTCAGTTCTGATATTAGTGCCACTATTTTATATAGTTAGCATTTCTAGTATTCTTTAGGTCACAGGTTGTGAGTATATTTTACCAGTTGTTAGTGTGATACAAGCACCAGCTTTATAGACAAGTTTATGACTAAGTACCTCTGTTGATATCCGATGGCTGAGAGACAAAATAAAGTGCTTAGATGACATTTTATCATTCTGGTAAGCGTGCGTAGCTGAGTTGGCCTCAGGTGGCTTGGTGTTGCATTGAGCTATTAGTACTAGTAGTAATAGTTAGGAAAACTCATGTTGCAGGCCATGAAAATAATCTTTTCCAATTACAAAGAATTATGCCTTAAATCGTTATTGCGATTGGTCAGTCCTAATTTCTGATAATTTCTGATTGGTCAGTACTAATTTCTGATTTAATTTCTAATCATTTTTTAAACACTGCAGGGAAATGCGGACTTCAAGGAAAGATCCTCTTGAAAATTCAATCCCGATGAAAGTTTACCCCGGACAAATACTATTAACATCTCCACATATCAAATTGAATCTGCAAAGAGGAACCAACAGATATACAAATAATTGCGGGGAAGAGTCATGTAAAATACTCCGAGTATAAAACTTCTCCTGGAAAGTTTACCTCCCGGACCCCCCCCCCACCCATGGAACATTTTCTGTGTGGATAATACCCCGAGCAGAAAATTCACCCTCCCCTCACCCTCACCCGTAAAATGTATGCATACATTTTACAATAATAAATACTATACGTAAACAATGGGCATTTTTTCATGATATTAGAAATAAAAGACATAGATCGAAGTAAGGATGGCTTTCAATAAAGTGTTAATTATGTTCTGGTTTTTAGAAAGTATGGGAGCGTCAGCTCTACTTTTCTTAGTTTCGGCTCTTTTTGGGTAAGACTTGGTTCTTTTTTAAGTACTGTTCGTTTTGGGTTTCATTTACTTAATGATGGTATTTATGGTAGTTTTGCGCTTGAAAAATAATTTGACATTATGACTGCTTATCTTTGGTCTAATTTCTCTAAGCTCTTTACTTTTCTTTTGAAAACCACTTTTGTGGAAAACATTTTTAAAAATTAATATCTTGAAATCGCATGCCCATAGCCCTTTAATTCAAGATATCCTGTACCTTAGTTTTTGTCTGTATACCTTACAGTTTTTGTCTCTATATCTTGCAGTCCTAAATAAAGCGCAATACCGTATACTAGTTCGGTTTAACTGACATCCCCTTGTTGAAAGAAAAAAATTTGCCTCAAAGGTTAGAAAAAAGTGGGTGATGTCGCGTCGGGGGTTGCGTCGACCCAGGATTTTGTCTTATCTGACTTTTTGAAGTATTTTTAATGAAATGGCTATTATTAAAATTTTATTGGAAGGGCTTGGGGAAAAGGGGTGTGCGTGGGGGGGGGGGTGGCTAGGTGCCCTCGGATATCTTTTGACTCTTAGAAATTGAACTACAACTTTCAATTTCCAATCAAATGAGCCCTCTTTGAAATTTATACGAGCATACCTTTTATAAGAACCATATACACCCCCAGGACAACGCTTACAAAACCTATTCCCCGGGCCCTGGGGGGGGGGGGGTTATTTTGACACCGGAGTTTTTGATAACTAATTTTTGAACAAATTCAAAAAACTGGCTATCTCAAATTTTGAAGCGGATGGGCTCGGGGAGAAACAGGGCGTGTTGGGGGTTGCCCTTAACTCTCTTGACTCTTAAAAAGTGAACCAGAAGCTTCAATTTCCAATCAAATGAGCCCTCTATGAAGTTTATACGAGCATCTGTTTCGTAAGAACCATACATGCCCTTAGGGCATAACTTAGGACGCCTTCCCCTGGGCCCTGGGGGTTTTATTGACACCGAAGTTTTTCTTATCTGACCTTTGAACTATTTTTAACCCAATGTCTATCTCAAAATGTTCATCAGATGGGTTTGCAAAAAGAAGGCGTGGGGGGAAGGCTAGCTGCCCTCGGATCTCTTTTGAATATTAAACGGTGATTTCGAACTTTCAATATCCAGTCAAATGAGCCCTCTCTGAAGTTTATACGAGCATCCATTTCATAAGAACCATATATGCCCCAGGGTATAAATTACAACGCCTATCCCCGGGCCATGGGGGTTTTATTGACACCGGAGTTTTTCTTTTCCGACCTTTGAACTATTTTTAACTTAATGGCTGTCTCAAAATTTTTATTGCATGCATTTGGGGGAAACGGAGCGTGGGAGGGGTTGCAATTACCCTACAATCTCTTTTAACTCTAAAAATCAAAACTAGAACTTTCAGTATCCGATCCAAGGAGCCCTCTGAAGTTTTTATGAGCATCCCTTCAATAGGAGCCATTTATTTCCCCAGGGCATAACTTACAACGCCTGCCCTCGGGTCCTGGGGGGCTATGTCGACCCCGGAGTTCTCGTTATATGGTCTTTCAACTATTTTTGAAAAAAAGGGTATCTCAAAATTCGTATCGGATGGGTTTTAGGAAAAAGGGGCGTGGAGGGAGGGGGGCTAGGTGCCCTCCAATCTCTTTTGACTCTTAAAAAGTGAATTTGAACTTTAAATTTCCAATCAAATGAGCCCTCTTTGAAGTTAATACGAGCATCCTTTCCATAAGACCCAGATATGCCCCTAGGGCATAATTTACAACGCCTGCCCCCGGGTCCTGGAGGTTGTGTGGACACCGGAATTTTTGTTATATGATCTATGAACTACTTTTAACAGAATAGCTATCTCAAAATTTTAGTCGGATCTATTGTGGAAAAAAGGGTTGGGGGGGGGGGGGGAGCTGGTTACCTTCCGATATCTTTTAACGTTTAAAAAGTGGACTAGAACTTTCAATTTCTGATCAAGTTAGTCCTCTCTGCAGTTTATACGAGCATTCCTTCCATAAGAACCATATATGCCCCCAGGGCATAACTTATGACCCTTGCTCTGAACACTGTCGGGGAGTGTTCTTCTCAAACATATAATTTCCAGAACTTTCAACTATGTTGAACAAAATGGCTATATAAAAATTTTGATTGGATGTGTTTGGGGAAATGGTGGGCGTGGAAGGGGTGTTAGTTGCCTTCCAATCACTTTCGACTTTTAAAAAGGGAACTAGCCATTTAAATTTCCAATCGAATGAGCCCTTTCTGAAGTTTCTACGACAACGTTTTCTATAAAAACCTTTTACGCCCCCAGGTCATAACTTACAACTCTTGCCCTGAGGGCTGTGGGTGGGGATTGTTATCTTCAAAGACCTAATTTCCCGAATTTTCAATTACGTTGAACAAAATGGCTATCTCAAAATTTTGATTGAATGTGTTTGGGGAAAAGGTGGGTGTGAGAGAGGGGTTAATTGCCCTCCAGTCACTTTCGAATATTAAAAAAGGCACTGGCCCTTTCAATTTCCGATCGAATGAGTCCTTTTTGAAGTTTCTATGACGAACCTTTCCATATGAAGTTTCCATTGAAGTTTGAAGCTCTCTATAAAAACCTTATATGCCCCCAGGGCAAAACGTACAACCCTTGCCCTGAGGGCTCTGGGGGAGTGTCCTCAACAAAAATATTATTTCTATCTAGAAATCAACTACGCTGAACAAAATGGCTATCCTGAATATGTTTGGGGAAATGGTGGGCGTGGAAGGGGTGTTCGTTGCCTTCCAATCCCTTTTGACTCTTAAATAGGTCACTAGAACCCTTAACTTCCAATCAAATGAGCCCCCTTTGAAATTTCTACCACAACCCCTTCCATATGAAGTTCCTCTGGAAAAAAAAAAATAATAAATAATAATAGAACATTGGAGCCGTATGGCCTTTACTATAGGCAACGCTATAGCGTTGCCTCTGATTAATGGAAATTTTTGGAGTGCATGTCGATCATCGAAATTCATTAGCAGATCATTTCCTAGAGATCCGTCAGCAAGTTTGAGATGGCGTTCATACTCTCAATCTAGGTGAACACTTTTTGCTAAAAATAAGCACATCTTTTTACTCCAATCGTATGCATCAATACGCAAGGTTCCCACCACCGAATTAGGGAATATTTCTTTATTTAAAGGATTTTTAAAGGGATTTCATAAAATACAGTATATTCTCTGTACAATCACAAAGATGTACTTGTGGACAATAATTTCAATTCAGTTCTGTTTTCTATCGTAAAAGTTTAGCTGAAATTTCAAGACAGAATTTCCAGTAATTTCCCGAGGTCTAAAGAAGAAAGTTTAATCTTTAAGAATCTTCAAACTGATGAATCCATTGTTGTGTTCATGTCAGACAAAGGAGCCCAGTGGTAAATTATATGAAATAGATTATAAAAAGATAAAGTGTCCTCGTCATTTGAGATATTGACTGAGAGGAAATTATGAATAGCCTCACAGATTAGTATTTTCTAGAAATTAAATGAAGTTTTTGAGTGCTAAAGAATTACTGAAGAATATGATCATTCAGATAGATTGTTCTGATTTTGTTATTTACCAAATTGCTGCTAAAAGTTTATTCGAAAATCATATTTGTCGTAAATACAGGCAGGGAGATACATTCCATCCTTCTTCTCTATTTCCCCGCCAACTGTACAATAATTTTGTTTATACTCCGAAATGTAATAGTAGTTTCTGCAATAGCTGTTTTCTTTAAATTATATTCATATTGCTATACGGAAAATGCTTTTTTGTTTACTACTCAAAAGAATCATACATATAAAGAAAAGAGAACTCTTAAAAGTATATAAACTGGAAAATATAAATGGAGAATGTTATGTACCAACTAACGGCTTGCGTGACCTTTCCAATGGGCTGAACTCAAATGTACCAATTAATGGCTTACGGGAATGTCGCATGGGCTGACGTCACAGAAGAGTGCTTGCCGAGTGAAAAAGGAATGAATTGATAGCATATAAGCAAGTTTTGTAAATTATATTTAGTTGAATTCTGACTTCGGATTAAAACGGTTCATAATACCTTTTTGACTTACTTTATAATATCTGGTGACAGCGGTGGGATCCGTTCCCAAAGTGAGCTCTTTCTTTCCGAGTTCTGTTTCCGAAGAAAGACTACTTTAAATCTCTGCTCCCGGGTTCAGTTCCGAGCAGATTATTCACTCATTTGTTCTACTTCCGAATAGAAACCTCTTACTTGTTTCTATTTTAATTTCTGTTTACGGGTTAAGTTCCGAACAGAAATTCAGTTTTGTTTCATTCTAATTTCTGTTTGCGGGATTTCTGATCTCTGTTTTCGGGTTTAATTCCGAACAGAAATCTATTTATTTCGTTTTACTTTCTGAATTCTGTTGACGGATTAAGTTCCGAACAGAAATACACTATGTTCGTTCTAATTCCGTTTACAGGTTAAGCTCCGAACAGAAATTCACTTTTGTTTCGTTCTAATTTCTGTTTACGGGTTTACTTCCGAACAGAAGTCCATTTTTTCTGATTTCTGCTTACGGGTTCAGTTCCGAACAGAAATTCACCTTAGTTTCGTTCTAATTTCTGTTTACGGGTTTAGTTCCGAACAGAAATTCACTTCTTTTTGTTCTAATTTCTGTTTACGGGTTTAATTCCGAACAGAAATCTTTTTTTTTCTCTACTCATAATTTGTGTTTACGGGGAAGTTCGGAACAGAAAATCACTTTTGTTTCATTCTAATTTCTATTTATGGGTTCAGTTTCGGATAGAAATTCATTTGTTTCGTTCTAATTTCTGTTTAAGGGTTTACTTCCGAACAGAAGTAAATTTTTCTATTTCTGATCTCTGTTTACAAGTTTAATTCTGAACAGAAATCTTTTTTTTTTACTTTCTGATTTCTGTTTAAGGGTTAAGTTCCGAACAGAAATTCACTTTTGTTCGTTCTAATTCTGTTTACGCGTTTACTTCCGAACAGAAGTCCATTTTTTTCTGATTTCTGTCTACGGGTTCAGTTCCGAATAGAAATTACTTAGTTTCGTTCTGATTTCTGTTTACGCATTTACTTCCGAACAGAAATCCATTTTTTTTCTGAGCTCTGTTTACGGGTTTATTCCGAACAGAAATCCACCTTTTTTTCTCTCTTCTCTCTCTCTTCTTGTTCTTTTTGTTTCCTCCTTTCTTGTTTTAGGGGTTCGAGTTCTAATTCAGAGTCCTTTGCGATTAGACATCAATAGGCTAAGCCCATATAATTTTATCTTTTGCGCTGGCAAGCGACAAGGAGACAAAAAAAAATCCAGGGAAGCAGGAGCTCCAAGGACTGACTTCGTTCCTTACCACACAAGGTCAAGAACCAAGCATAATTCTGAAGGGGAAAATCTAGAAACAATGTCAAAGATGGACCATACCATCTGGAAGTCATTGCTAGAAGCTTTCCAGCATTCAGTGGTTCAGTCGACAAAAGCCTTGGTGGAAAACCAGCAGAAAGCATTAGGAGACGATTTAATGGCAGAGCGGAAGCTGAACGAAGAAAACCAGCTGTCTCTAGTACATCACCTGAAGAAGGAGATGCAACATGACCGAGAGTTAGTAGAAACTAGTATTCGGACTCTCACTGAGTCTGGAGTCACGACCTTCTATATGGCTTCACTGAGAGAAGATGACGACGTGGAGGCTTACTTGGAAGCTTTTATAAGAATTGCGACTGCCTGTAATTTACTTCAAGCCGCGTGGGTGGCCAGGCTTGTAGCAAACCTGTCCAGAAAGGCTCTGTAAGCTTATACAGCCCTACCAACTGCCAAAGCTAGTGACTTCAACGAGGTCACAACAGCAATTCTCAAGAAGTTCCATGTCAACAGTGAGACTTTTCTCCGACGATTTCGACATGCTAGCAAGCGCTTAGGCGAGTCTTATTACAGAATACGGGGACTACATGACTACCACAGCCAAAAAATGGCTCTGTTTTGAGAAGGTGAAGGAACAAAGAACGGCAGAACCCAACCTGGCCAGTCATTTAGATCAGGTCCTAGAAAAAATTGTAGTGGAGCAGTTCATTACAACTGCTAACCCAGACCTTAGGGTTTTCTTAGGTCAGAGTGGTGTGAAAACTCTGGGAGAATGCATCAGAAAGGCCGAGGACTGAGACAAGTCTCTACGACCGTTGAAGAAGGAGGTAACTCGAACAAAGGGAACTTTCAACAAACTTCAACAAATTCCTGGTCTGGAAGACATACCCTCTCCAAAACGTTGCTATTACCCTCCTAACTCAACGTCACATACAACAGAGGAATGCAGGGGAAGCAAACGCCAAACCCAAGAGTTAAAAAGGGAAAGGGTATATGCATCTTACCTGGAGGAGGACCTATCAACCCCCATGCCTAGATACGTTGTCAAGGCTCGCTGCAATGGGCAAATGCTACCTTTAGTGGTTGACTGGATACGTTGTCAAGGCTCGCTGCAATGGGCAAATGCTACCTTTAGTGGTTGACTCGGGATGTGAATTCACCATGGTAAACCCAGAACGGGTCAAGGGAGTTTACCCCATCCATGGGAAAACTTTGAAGTATGTTACCACGGAAGGCCGCAAAATAGAATATGCCGTTGGACTTCTGACGATACAGCTTATGAATCGCACAGGAAGAATTCTTGAAGAACGGATTGAAGCAGGAATCTGCCCCACATTACCCCACAACATTTTACTGGGAAGAAATTTTCCAAGATTCGGAGAGAACGTGCTTCCGATTAATGTCCAGGATCTACCCGAAGCGGAAACAAAAGAAGCCTTTGTGGCGACACGATCTCAAGCCAGGCAGAGATCATCAAGGAATCATAGTGGTCCTAGCTCAGACCCAGAGTTCTTTGAAGCGCCGACTGTGGCTCTGCATGATTCTGACCCCTGCGACATGTCATCAGTGACAAAGATGTTTCAAGCTCAGGACAAACGATTTCTCAGACAGAGGTCACTACGCTGCTTCATTTGTCTGCCACAGATCTGTCTGACCCCAACAACAAGGGACTGATTTCAGACAAAACAACCCAAGCTAGAAATCTGGGTTTTGATCCGGGAGTAGACAGTAACATAGCAACAACCAGGGAAGCATCCGGCGCCACCGAGGAGCCCCGACCAGCCGTATCGACCGTGAACAACGCTACCAAGATTCCATTTCTTACAAAAACGAAGTAAAAAAAGAAACGTCCAGGGGCAGCTGTACGGAGGAAACAGCGCAAGTCCCTTAGAAAAATGTTTGACTACACTCCTCCTGCTCCCCCTCTACCAACAATAGCGACAAAGGAAATGGTTTTCACCAATAACGATGGCAAAAGAATCATAATCCCAGAGGGAACAAAGCTATCGGATGATATGCTCGCCAAGTTTAACACAACACAAACCTTTGAAGCTTTACAAACTCCGAGGAAAGGGAGGGACTTTTATGTACCAACTAAAGGCATACGTGACCTTTCCAATGGGCTGAACTCAGATTACCAATGAATGACTGACGTGACCTGTCGCATGGGCTGACGTCACAGAAGAGTGCACGCCGAGTGAAGAAGGAATGAATTGATAGTATATAAGCAAGTTTTGTAAATATTATAGTTAGTTGAATGCTCACTTCAGATTAAAAAGGTTCATAATACCTTTTTGACTTACTTTATAATGGAGAATTCATGCCAACTAAATCAACATACAAATTGAAATTTGTAAATAGAAATTTTATAATAAAAATATAAGTAGGTATTTATAATAGCTATAATAGATAAATATAATTTATAATTATATATAGTTCATTTTATAGTTATATGACATATTTAGTCGTAATTACGTAATCAATACATAATTAATAGTAAATAAATATATATAGCATAAAAATAATTATTTACACCATACAAATAGGTTTTTTTTTATATCTTTTTGAACTTCAGGATGGTATATATATATATATATATATATATATATATATATATATATATATATATATATATATATATATATATATATATATATATATATATATATATATATATATATATATATATATATATATATATATATATATATATATATATATATATATATATATATTTATATATATATATATACTTGTTATAATTTGTGAAAATAAAAATGGTGATACTACTAGGCTTTGGGATGAAAATTCTCTCTCTAAAGGCAGTGCCAATTTAAAAGTTACCACATTTGCTAATATAGTACCGTTTGATTATGTCAAGCTTACTAAAATTTGCACGATTTCAAACTATAGACGGTTTCTGATGTGCCGCTTGTGACCCCACAAGCGAGAAGTTTTAGCAATCGTTGAGCAAAAAATCAACTATTTTGTTGGAAAAAAGATTTCAGTGTACAAGTTTTGCAAAACTCGAAACCAAGGGCGGATCCTGGATTTGTTGATCCGATAAATTTGCGTTAGGAGCAAGTTTAATTCACACAAACTTGCGTTAATTAAGTAAATTACACTATATAGACTACGTTAGGGGGCGCGTGCCCCCGTCTGGATCCGCCACTGCTCGAAACATACAGAGGCCCAAAATCATTTCAGTGAGCCTTCAACGAGCTCCTCAGTACGACCAGAGAGCCAGTATATTCAGGATTATATGCAATTCACCTTGAAAAGAGTTAGATTGATCAAGAAATACAGTAGTTTTGATAATAAATATGTGATTGATTTTGAAAAAAAAGACTACCTTGTTGTCTTAGAACTGTTTTTTTTTGCCAACAATAAAAACCTATGAGCACAAGAAAGTGTAGTGGCATAACAAGTCATAAACGACTTAGAACTGTAACTGGTAATGTGCCACTACTCAAACTAAGCATACATATTGAAAGAAGAGAGCTAAGTAAAGAAAAATATCTTATAAACTTACTTCTTCATAACCTAATTTTTCGAAGTTTATCATTCAAAATTTCGCTTTACAACTTAAAAAAAACCTTTTCGCATGCAGACTAATGGCCCGCGTAGATCTCCTGATTTTATGATTTCGGTCGGGAATACAGTGCGTGGTTGGAGGCAAATCATCAGACGCTTCCAATTTTTCTCCCAGATTTCTTCCAGTTGCAGGTGGGTCAACTTTTGGTGAGCATAGAGAGTCACAACGCTGACCCCTGTTGCAAACCCTATAAACAGAGACACTAAAACTCGAACCCCTGTCCTTACAGACTTAGGATTGCAAGTCCGGTGTGTTTACCACTCTGCTAGTACGGCTCGAACTTGACGTTACGTTCAAAACTTCATTACTGACTTAAAAGTGTATTAAGGCATGTTGGTGGGCCACACATACTGGCTGAGAACCAGTATATTTAAATGGCTCTGAATTTTTCCCCTGATTTTTTAGGTGACATCAGCAGGATTCCAGGCAATTCTCTCATCTCCTTGGTACCTGAATTATCTTCACTATGGAATTGATTGGCCTCGCTATTACATGGCAGACCCCCATAACTTCAGCGGTTCTGATGAACAAAAGCGACTAGTCATCGGTGGAGAAGCATGTATGTGGGGAGAATTTGTTGATAATACGAACGTAATACCGCTAACTTGGCCACGCGCTAGTGTTGTTGCGGAACGACTTTGGTCTGCCAAAACCGTGACGGATGCTAAAAAAGCGGCGACAAGGCTGGAGGAACATCGTTGTCGCACGGTCATTAGAGGATTTAATATTGAGCCAAGTAACGGAGTTAACTTTTGTCAAGTTGCTTGGGATTAAAAGCTTTTGTTTGGTTAGTAAGCTATATGGTTGTTGTATCTGCGCTTCTGAAAACAACATGAAAAATCAGTTCTCAACTCTTTTCAATAGAAGTTCTGGATATATTGTTTCAAGACGTATCTGATTAGAAGGAAATTTAAAACTACTATATTAATTAAAATCCTACCCGGTACCTAAAACTATACGAAAATTCAGAAAAACTTTACAACCGGAATAGATTGCCAAAAAATAGTTGAGGCTGTCAGATTTTAATTAATATTGATGAAATCCTGAGAAAAAGAATTATAAAAAAAAACAAAATTTTCAATCACACATATTTGAGTTTTGAGAAGTGAGATATGACAATTCTATTGCTTGCTAGTTACCCAATGTTTATTAGGATATGGTTTCTCTTGTACAGTCGAAGCAAGCTCTGGCTAGGGAGAGAGGGGCTTTGGATAAATGGCACTAGTAGCTCACATAAAACTTAGATCTGGTGTTTCTTTGTGTCGCTTTTGAATCTCAATATTTTTCTTAGTATAGGTCAATGTTTCGAATAAATATGTGCATTTCAACCCTGCTTTTTGTAAGAATTTGGAAATAGAATACACGAATCAGGTAACTTGAAAAGAAGAATTCGAGTAACTAGATTTTTTCTTTTCTTAAAATTCAAATGATATCTGCACTACGCTTAGTGCTGACAATAAGATTTAGGCCAAATATGAAATATCTTGGGTACTTTTTTAATTAACTTCTAAAAACATTAGGCTTTAAGCCTATTGTCCTGTAGAATTTTCCTGTAAGTCTACTGCTTTTTTGTCACCGTTTGGGGTCTCCCATATCTCATATTTTGAAAATTCGATCTACAAAAATACCTAGATATAATGATTATTATTATTATTTATTTCTCACCTGTTCTGTATATTATTCATTTCTCACCTATACCCATACTAATAAGGAGTTACACACAAAATAAAAAACTACGACTCTCTTCATCTTTCTCTCTCCCTCTACCTTTCCCTCACTGTCCCTCTTTCTATGTCTCTTGCTCTTTCTCTATCTTTTCTATTCCTATGTACAGTTAGTGACTATAGTAGGAGAAAAATAAGTTTTGACCAGGAAAGAATTGGTACAGAAATGGTTTCTTCACCATCCGGACCGGAAAAAAATGATTAACAACATATCAAAAATCTAAATCTCTAGCTCGATGCGAAATTGTTTTTTTTTAATGTTTTTTTTTATTTATTTTCTCAAAAACCGGGAAAAAAATTAAAAACGTAAACTATAATGTTTTACACATCTTTTTAGATCTGTTTTCGGCTCTGAATTCATTTCTGATACTCATTTCGTTACCTGACCAAAAGAAAAATATTTATCAGCAAAAAAAAAAAAATGGGGAAAAAAACTGTGTCTTTGGGGAAAAAACTCTTACAAGCGTTTATCAAGGTCTACTACGGAATAAGTTTGTCGTTCTTTTAGTCTATTTGGCTATGTAAACGAAAGGCTTAGAAAAAAAAGACTAAACAACAATAAACAGGTATGACGAAACACCTCAGTGCCAAACACCATGAGACAAGGTAGGTTCTAACTTAATGTGTTCAGAGAAAAGCTTTTATCTTATTTTTCAAATATATAAAAATTGCACATCATCAAAATGTAGGAACTAGATTTTTCATCATCACAGTTAACTGTTATTCTTCTTCACTAAGTTCTTCTTCTTGAAACTTCGAATTGTTGTACGAGCTTCCCTTACAGGTACGGCAGGCTATAGTACACTCAAGTCCGTTTTTCTTACAGGTACACTTTTCACTATCACAGCCGTCAATACGACACGAGCATTTGATAATTTTCAGCAGCTGAGACGGAGCGGCAGGGAGATCTGTTTTTATTGCCGCAAAAACTTCGTTATCCTGCAGTTTCCATCCCAAGCTTAAAGGGTCTACTGGGTTCCCGAGCCAGACTTGAACTTGACAGAAGACTCGTAGCGAGTGGTACTTCACTGCTGCCTGAGTCGGTGACAGCTCTTGTGGATGCACAAAAGTGGTGGCAGTGCTCACTTTTCTGTGAAAGATTAGCTTTCTGGTAGTGTCCAGGTTCGAAACATCAGGGCAACCGTACAGTATCAACTATGCTCGCTCTCCTGCTGCCACAATATCGTCAAGCGATGCGAGCTTGTCGCCAAATATAGCAGCGTTGTCCCTGAAACTCTTGTTGGAAAGTAGCAGCTGAACGGCTTTGCCCTTTCCTATTCCGTAAAGGTGAGAGGTTGTGTCACAACCCAGCACGGCCTGAGAGAATGGTATCAGATTGCTGACATCTCTTCCTAGCTTCTGCTTCATCTCACTAATATCCCAAGCTGAACTATTACCGCAAAATTTCGCTTCGGGTGATAAATATAAACGCCCGGAACGCGAATCTGATCGACTGATCAGAAGAACCAACATGTCAGCATCATCAGCAACCACGATTGTGTCTGTAAGACTAGCAGCTTCTACGGCTTTTTCTGCAATCAGAAGGTCGGCGTCTCCTTCCGAGTGGAAAATAAGCTCTAATAAGCTTGATTTTCTCACTCTCTTCGTTATTGGTTTTGTCCAAGTAATAAAAATTCTGGAGTATCGCTGATGCTTTTTCTTTGAATGTCATCACGTCAGCCTTACCAACAATAGTTGCAAATACTTGCTGGTCACTGAAATATTCCTGAAGCTTGCTCTTTAAGTACTTGTTAGAGTACGGTTCAAGGTCTGTCCCATTCAAAAGCTCTCCCATTTTAACAACAAATTCACTGACTGTATACTGTTTTTCGTCATTTTCTTCGAAAAATTTAGCCAGCTTCAAAAACGCCTGATATCTTTCATCGTGACCGGGCCTCCCCCTTTTTGGACGTTTTTTATCTGGCTCAGTATCTTCGAGTATTCCAAAAAGTTCTTGCGTCGCAAATCTGGCTGGAAGGCTCTTATTAATCGGAACATAGAAGAACAGGCTGCGTGATAAATGGTGTCAACTGCGCGCAGGTCTGACACTGCACATATTCGGCGGAAAACGTTATTTGACCAATCATCATCACGGCTTTTGCCCACTGCCTTTATACTCTCTTCAAAGTCTTTAGTCCGAACCTTGTACCACTCGTGTCCTTTTCTGTGGGTAGTGTTGAGATTTATCCCTGTAGTGCAGAAAAAGCAACACTCTTGGAAGTTGAAACTTGGAGTCCGTGATCGGAGTACCACTTTTTCTGCTTCCGTCTTTTCTTGCAAGGTTCGTCGTCTCTCATTCTCAATTTTCGACAGGTATATTTTGTTTGTGAAAGTCTTTCTGCAAGCAACATGGACTTGGTTCCCTGCCTCGACAGAGATGCTGGTACCTCTCGTTTTGCTAGCTTCATTGATCGCCGTAGCTCCTTTTTCTGCCAGTACCGACGATTCTAAGGTATCTATTGAACGTTCACAAAGGAGACATAAAATTGCGGTCTCAGCCATCTAAAAAAGAGAACCGGGAATAAGTGAGTATATGTAGTATAAGTATAAGTAGTATAAGTAATAAGTTAATATGAGCAGTGGAATAAGTAGAGCTGTCGGTGAATGTTACAACAAAAACCCTGACTCTGAACCGAAAAATCTGTAGCTAAACCCTCCCCAGTTCAGATATGTTACTAAAATAAATGTACTGTCAATCTTATTGAGGGCCGGCATCGAGTATCATGGGTGCTTTAAGGATTCTTGACCAGGGAAATCTGACAGTCACATCCGCGAAAGGGACCGGCGATAGTCGATAGTACTCTCGCTTCCACTAGAGAAATAGCTTTTTCGTTCCGCCTAGCGGCGTCGACCGTGCTGCACTCTAGCGACTTGTTTGCTGTACTTAAGTTTTTTTTCAGACAGATTGCGCTGATAAAATATGTGTCAGAAAAGAGAGGTAGGACGAGCGTAGAGTCTTCTTTCCTTTCTATATTTCCTTCCTCCAATTCCTTTCCGCTTCCTAGTAGTTACGTTACAAAAGCATCGGCAAGAAAAACAAACAAAAACGCGCCTGTGTTAAATCTCTGCTCGGACTCCAAAATGCTTTCCATCTGAGGAGTTTTTTTGCAGATAGGTGGCTCTACAAGGCTCAGCAGACTGAAGCAACTTTTAAAAGAGTGTGAGATCAAGGCATGGTGTAACAGAAAGTGAGTATCAGAAGGGACTTTCCAGCTGGTTGAAAATGTCGTCACCAATAAAGCTCGGTAGGAAAAGAAATGGATTCGGAACGCCGGTAGGCTATTTGTTCAGATGGGGGAAAATGAACCGAAAATTCGTGCTCCTCTTCGAAAAGTACCCCGTGATCGTGTGTCGCTTGATTTTTTTTTTTTTTTTTTTTTTTCAATCAAAAACAAAAACAAAAAATAAAAAATAAATAAATGTTTAAAATTGATTTTTATGTATAATAAAAGAGCACAAAAACAATCGTTTCTTAAAAGGGTAACCATCAATAAACTACTTTTCTTTTCGCGGTCCTCATTCTCGGATTCTGGAAATATCTAAAAAATGGGCGCAAAAAACGTGAAAAAAAGGGAATTTCGTAACGGGATGGAGATTTAGATTTTTGATATATTGTAGAGCTCTCTTTTCTGAACACAGTGGTGCAAAAATAATTTCTTTACCAATTTTTTCCTGGTTCGACCATTTTTTTTCCGTATCTCTCCCCTACTATTAGGATTTAATAAAGGAATATGTTTTTTTCAAATGATATTAAAGAGTCACTCTAAAACTTAAAACAAAGAGAAGATATACTGTGAATAAGAGGGCATGCTACCCCCGTCACCCCCGCCCATCACGCTCAAGTTTCATTAGTGCTTTACTGAAGGCATTTTTGAATACATTAAAAATAGCCAGAGGGTGATTTAAATTGTTTTACTTATCAACTGCCTTTCGAAAAACTTGAACTGAAAATTAAATTATTCAAAACAAATACTTATCAATGAGGTCTTACATAGATACCGGCAAGGGGAGCAACGGGGGTCATCCCCCTCCCCCCTGGAATTTATAACAGAGTAGGAAGAAAATAGAAGTATAAGAATAGAAGTGTAACAACTAATCAAAGAAAAAGAATTTCTTATTTTTGTTTTGTGTTTAAGAACTGCTATGAAACTTGTTTAGAATCAATTCAGAATCAATAGAATCGAAAATAGAAAATAGAATCAATTCAGAATTTAATTCAATTCTTAGATCATAGATTAACTCAGTACAGGTCATTATTTATCCATCTAAAGGAGACCGAAACCGGAACCCGATTTAGACTTACTTGACTTAAGGCTCTTGCCGCGTTGGGGGCGGCGTAGAAAGTTTCGCAACTCTGCTTCTCCAGGCTGACTAGTCTGCTGCTATTAATAGGGCCTCGTCGACAGCAATGTTAGCCATCTCCAGGAATTTATTGAGGCTATCCTTCACCTTGTCTTAGGTCTGCCCCTCGGGCGAGACCAGCCATGAGCTTCATCGTCAATATCATGGACTATTCGAGCTGGGGTTTTCGTTAGTATACGGAGGAGGTTTTCGGAGGATCTTAGAGTACGCTGCGCTGTTTGGACAGAGAATGGTACTTGGGAGGTAAGTGCGAGCAACCTTGCGTTGCTTACAAAATCGTCCCATCGGAGTCCCTCCATCCGACTGAGCTGTTTCGTCTGGTAGACGTCTATCGTGCTGAGGATTGTTGATTTGAGAGGCCAGGTTTCCGCTGCATAGAGGAGGACAGCGTCGTGCCCTACCAGCAGTCAGTTTGGTCTTGGTTTTTGCTCATATTTTGTCAAGCTAAAAACGTAAGTTTAATTTTTTGATTATTTCCCTCAGTTTTTAAAATATAATCCTAGTTAAGGGGTCAGATTCTAATTTTGCTTAAGTCTATAAGGATCATCCTGTGTCTATTCAATTGGTTGTTTCCTATAAGGTTCTATCCTATTAGGAATCTTGCTTGCTTTTCTTTCATAATAATGAAACTTAACTTTTAGCTTAAACCTGAACGGGAATTTAGTCAATATACCAGAATTTGTGAATTAAAATTATTAACTTTTAATTCTAAATAAATCAAAAAATAATTAATAATTAATCAACAGATAATTCTAAATAAATTACAAATAAATGGCTTAAATTGAATAGTAAAATTAATAGTAATTAGTAAAAATATTAGTAAAATAGTGACAATTTTTCTTGATAGTAAAACTCTTGGTTTTTCTATACCGGTATAGAATCACATTTTTGTACCGCTCACTGTTTGAAATATGTCTAAAGGTACATCAGTCTAAAGGGATCATGATCAGTCTGTATGATAAGTATAGACAATTCCTCTGGAAAATATTTAACAAACAGTTCGTCTTCTGAAGCGCCCGTATTTTGGAATGCCCCATTCGATTAACACCAAACTTAAATCTGGATTTTGGTTTACTGATTTAACGGTAATAGGTCTTCAGTTGTTTATCTGAAGAACATGGCGACCCGGACATTAACGAAAGTAGTCTTCTTTCAATGGTTCTATAGTGACAATAGCTTGTTAACGAGTTTGACATAGTAGCTAACTCGTTAAAACTCAAAAATGATACTTAACTGGTCAACGATATACTTTTTTGTATTTGCTGTACCAGAAAATTCATTTCTCCTCCAATTTCCGCTATTCTGGCATCTATCCCCCCCCCACTGGAAAATTTTCTGCCGGCACGCCCTTGAGGTCTTACTTTATTGGGGCATTGTGAAAATATTTCTTTTTCCCCCATTCCTATCACCCTTTTGTTGGAACATTCTGTATTGAAACTTTAGGGAAAGACATTGAACATTCGCAAAAAGGAAGGGGTATCGAGTGGGGGAGGCAGCCTTACTCATATAGAAAGTAATTTTTTTTGCTTTAAATTTTAATGTCACTTTTTATTTTCCAACGAAAAGCTAGTTTTTATTTTTATTTAACTTGTGTTCAATTTCAGTTGTATATCTAGGATTATCCGAAATATGATGGGGGCTACTACCCCCCCCCCTAAGAATAACAAAAGTAGAAGGCGGTTTGTTCCGTTTAGTGGCATATGAGAGAACAAAAAGAACCTAAGAAAAAATTGAAACTTGGAGTGTATGTGACAAAACCGATGAGACTAGCTATGATAATTTGAAGTTACTTTGCATGAAGAAGGAGCCACCTAGATTGCCATTTCTTTAAATCCTGCTGTTGGCTCCTGCGAGTGAAGGGTCAATAGAAGCATGAAGCCTTGCTATTAAGTGGGGTAAAGAATTAATGGAAAGCCGGGCATTTAAATGTCTCTGACGTCGAGTAAATTTTAGAATAAGGTTAAGAGGTTTTAAAAATTGCTCTTTAAAAGTAAAAAAAAACAATTTTTTCACATAAAAACGCTGAACAACGTTAAAATTAGAATGAAAATAAATTGTCCTGAATGTAAGAGCGATGTTGATCCCTTGACTTTGTCTTGGCTCTCTTAAGGTTCAATGGTTTATCGCAACGTAAATTAATGAACTCACTCAGATGTGCACATTTGATTTATACAATAGGCTTTTTCGTTTATTTCCGGAAATTTGTTAATAAAGTCTCTTGATTACCATCCGGTTAAATCTGTTGCATTTCAATGTCCTTTCATCAAAACAAAATTAACACTTAGTGCAAAGGATTCTAGGACTCGTAGTCCCCCAAGGTTTAGGGTAATTTTGTTCATTTCGGTTTTTTGTGTCAAGTTCATTTCAAGCTTTGCTCTCATTGGATAACATTTTCTTGGTAATTT
Organism: Artemia sp. Qi Xiang Cuo; assembly: GCF_049724085.1. Lineage (NCBI taxonomy): Eukaryota > Metazoa > Arthropoda > Branchiopoda > Anostraca > Artemiidae > Artemia > Artemia sp. Qi Xiang Cuo. Next base: position 11,003,096 of record NC_142802.1, on the reverse strand, counting down.
AGATTCTCTATATTTTGAATTCTAAATTCACGATCTTGAAACTAAAAAAAAATCCAGATAATATTTTTGTAGCTCAGGGAATTCAAATATCCTTACACAAAAACATGGATCTTATTTTAAATTTGAGGCTTTGGGTACTGCTTATCCCAAGTGCGATTTAATGGCACCCCTCTTAATCTTTGGGGTGAAAATACGCAATGCTGCATATAAATGAATAAAACCCAAAGTGAATTAACCCTTTCAAACCAAGCCTCTATATATTGTCTACCCTTCATTTCACATGGTTCATCTTTCATTCTGTCTGAATAATCCTTTCCTTTTTAGGGATTTTATGCAGGTTAAGGGACAGGGTACGTCACCCCATCCACGTTTGTTCTCGGAAGCAAGATTTTGCAAAATTCTTGTCGATATCTTTATTAACAACCTCTTGATTTCAGTCGATAGCATTTTGGTCACGTTTAGGCCAAAATTATGATTTTGTGGCTAAAAATAACACCTAATTATAGCTCAATTTCTGTTGAAAGGAAACATCCTCCAACATTATATGACTACTTGATAAAACCGCTCCTAAAAGAAGAAGAAAAAAACGACATCTGCAATCTTACTTCTCAAGGAAAATAAAATATTGTGTAATACAATTGTCTATATATAAAATTGTCGCTTCTGTGACTGAGCGCCACAGAAGCTACATAAAATTGCTTCAATGAGAGCACTAAAGCGACTGATTTTGGATTTTATTTGATTTTTGGTTATTTTAGTTTTTATCATCGTTTTCTTAGCGTTGAAGACGCCCTTGTTTCATACAGGCGAAATATCTGCGTCACTTTAATTTTGATTTTTGCTTATACTGGCCGTAGTTCCGTTAGTTTTCTTCATCGTGATATTTATCTCTCTCTTTGTTTTTGTCATGGCTGACCAGTTCATCTTTAGATCTTTTACTATTTTTACAAAAGTATAATGTTCTGCCAGGCATGTACACAGACAAATTTTTGCGGGGTTAGGGGAGCCAATAATAAACAAAGACAATTTTCATTCAAAAATGTGAGAATTTGTCGGGGCCTGGGCCTCCCACTTGCGCACTTCCTTACGTGCCACTGTTTGAACTACCGCCGTCATTATGTTTGCAAGCGTGTTGGCCTCAGGCGGCTTAAGTTGTGGCCAATTTGTAGAAGCAGTAAACATGTGGCTGGAATAGGTCTTTAAAAAATCCAAGCTTTCTAAATTTATTGATTGGCAATTCATGTTTACGTCACTGGCAAACTTTGCCAGGAAAGACAAATTGAGACACGACTAAAGACTATGAAAATGCTATAAGATGAACACTTTGGTGGATTGGCCTTGGGAATGTGCTTACAACAGACGATTTTCTGGAATATACTGGCTAATCATGATTTGCTATTCTAAGGAATATACATTTCCAGTTTTATAGGGGCATGAAGGAGCTCGAACATCTTAGACAAGAATATAATCTAAGAGTACTTTTGGGAAGCAAAGAATTATCTAATTTAGCTGAGCTTTTTCTATCAGAAGCTTTTCAGAAATATATATTTCTTTCCTTTAAAAGAAAATCTCATAGTCTTTTAGTAGCACAGCTTATTATGTAAAAATTCGTTATTACAAATTGCAAATTTATAAAATATTTACTTCATTTACCCCTTGAACCCGAAATTCAGCATGAATCTGCAAATACAAAATAGCAGACTTAGCAATAGCTCTATCAAAACGTATTTTGAAGCATAACCGCAAAATCAGTTTTCATTCGCGGTATCTTCTTCATATAGCCTACAGTGATGTTCAAAGTTGTATGCATGTAACAGTTGTTCAGTGTTTTATAAGTGATCTCTTATTCTCCTTATGTTTTGTCGTTTTTTCCAGTACTCCGTCCCTTTGTACTTTTTGCATTTCTTATGGGTAAAAAATAAATCAATAAATTAAAGAATGAGCGTTCTCTCATTTTAATGTGAAATCATCATCTAGAATGGACGGTTGCGGCAAAAACTGAGAGACGGCTCATCCGACTGTAAATTTTAACTTGAAGTGCCCCTTTTAGGGAGCAAATCGAACGATGTTCTAACGGCCACTATGGCCGTTAGAGGACCGATAGTATCGGGTTTATATTAGGGGTAATCATTGGGTAATCATCATAATAAAAATTAAGAATTGGGGTGGTATGATTTGTGTGGTGCAAGCAATAAGAGCGACATATCATGCAAATAGCCCATTTTGAAATTGAGGCTTTGTTATACATTTTAGCGGACTTTTGTTCAAATTAATCATGGTGAGATCAAGCTCACGCAGTGTTTTTAGTCCCTAAAATTGAGACGTCATTTACCCTTTACTGGAAACAGATTTAACCCTTTAAATATAATAAGATAATGTTTCTTTAAGCATTATGCAGATTTCATATTTCTGAATAATTGATAGAAATGCGTTTAAAAGGAAGAGAAGAAAGTTTGACTGATAGTACCCACGATTTTTTTCGGGGGGGGGGGGAGGGGGTAAAAAAAGATTTTTTTTTGGGGGGGGGGGAGGGGTCATTAATATTTTTATACGCTTCAAAAATTTGTTTATATTCATTTTTTTACGTTTTTATGATTTGGACAAACATTTCATAGGGGGAGTCTCAAAACTCGCAGCTCCCCTGGATAGAGCCTTGAAAATCACAATAAAAAATAGTAACAATAAAATAGTAAAAAAGTACAATAAAATAGTGAAACTAAAATGATAGTCACAATTGTATTTACATGGAGGAAATATTTTCTCCTGGGAGTCTGAGAGGTATTTTAATTATGTTTGATACGGTAGAAAAAATGGTGTTCAAGAATATATCTTATTTTGGTAAAGAGCAAATGAAGCCCTAGTATATGAGGGAGGTTTGAGGGATAGCAACCCATTCTTAATTGTAGTAATTTCATCTTGTTGTGCTGGACTTTTTAATTCTTGTTCGTCTTAGGTTTGATTGCTTCATTCAGAGCGATATCAATTCTTTCCTGATTTGACTTTTTGTTTTAGTATTTTTGCTTGTTTCAGGCTTTACTATCGCTTTTTACTTTTTGTTATTCTTTTGGTAATCAGTGGCAACGCTGTAGCGTTGCCTATAGTAAAGGCCATACGGCTCCAATGTTTTATTATTATTAATTAAAAAAAACTTTCCGAAAAATAAGTTTTTCAAAAAAAAGTAAAGTACTTTTTAAACTTAAGATATTGATATTCAAATACCTGTAAAAATGCAAACTAAAAACGACCATAAATGATTATTGAAGAATAAATGAAACCCAAAACGAATAGAAATCAAATAAAAAATCATAGGAAAAAACATACAACAAGTAATATTATAAATGAATAAATGGATCTTAAAGCGAGTAATGCTTACATTGAATATGAAAATCAAGCTTAAAACGAAAACAAATATTTTGCTATCAAACAGTTCGTGGGAGCGAACTTTAAGTAAGGAGTGACCCGGCTCAATGGTAACCGAAACTGTAGAAAACAGAATTTTGATACCAATAGATACATCAAAAGAATCAGATTTTAATTCTAATTTCGAATATATAACTTTCATCAAGTTTAGTCCTACCTATCAAAAGTTACGCGCCTGAGAAAATTTGGCTGATTTTCGGAAAAAGGGGGAAAGACCCCCTAAAAGTTATAGAACCTTGATAAAAATTACACCATCAAATTCAGCGTATCAGAGAATCCTACTGCAGAGGTTTTAAGATCCTATCTACAAAAATGTGGAATTTTGCATTTTTTGCCAGAAGAAAGATCACGGATCGACACAATGGTCCTAGAATATTGTGGGAGGGCTCATTCGAACGGAAATTAAAAGTTTTAGTGCCCTTTTTAAGTGACCAAAAAAATAGAGGACAACTAGGCCCACTCCCACGCTCATTTTTTTCTCAGTCACCCGATCAAAATTTTGAGATAGCCGTTTTGTTCAGCAGGGTCGAAAATATGATAACTATGTCTTTTATGATGACTTAATCCCCCGAAGTCGCTGGGGGGAGGGCTGAAAGTTATGAACTTTACCCAATGTTAACATATATTATTGGCTATTGGGAAATATACAGACGTTTTCAGGGGGGATTTTTTCTGGTAGTGGGGGGTGGAGTGGGTCGGGGGTTATGTGGGTGGATCTTTCCATGAAGGAAGTTTTCATGGGGGAAGGGACATTGCTATGAAGAGGGTGCCGGATTTCCCAGCATTATTATAAAAAAAGATCAGAAATTATATATAAAAAAAAAGCAAGTTTTTCAACTGAAAGTAAGGAGCAACATCAAAACTTAAAACGACAGAAAACATTACGTATATGATTGGGTTCACCTTCTAGTCAATACCTCGCTCTTTAAGCCAAAGATTATTTAGTACTTTCGTAAGAGCTATTTATTTTAATTAACGGCATTTGTGATTAAGGGGTCATTTTTAAAGAATTAGAACAAAATTCGAACTTTAGCTTAAAGAGCAAGGTATTGACTAGGGGGCGAACCCTCTAATATACGTATTAAAAATATATGAATATAGAAGTTCGTTACGTAAGTTAATTCGTAAGTTACGTATATTTATTACTAATAAAAACGTTCGTAAATAAAATTAAACAGGTTTCGAGAAAGCCATTTAACCAAATAAAATTAAAATTAATATTCAAATTTGATTTTAATTATTCATGTACGGTGAGCCAAAATCAAAACCTGCATTAATTCAAAAACGTTCAAAAATAAATTTTAAAAAAACAAGTTTTTTTAACTGAAAGTAAGGAACGACATTAAAACTTAAAACGAACAGAAATTATTCCGTATATGAAACGGGCTGTCCCCTCCTCAACGCCTCGCTCTTTACGGTAAAGTTTTTTATTGTTTTAAAAAATAAAGTTGCGAGACAGAGTCAAACTT